>NW_004955621.1:150987-162250 GCF_000276665.1 Chinchilla lanigera
CCCCACGGTTAGGGAGCCCCACGCTTAGGGAGCCCCACGGTTAGGGAGCCCCACGCTTAGGGACCCCCACGCTTAGGGACCCCCACGGTTAGGGAGCCCCACGCTTAGGGAGCCCCGGAGCACCAACGAGGAGGTATTTTATTTTACTGGGCACCAAGGGGGGGCTCCCCCTGTGCTCCCGAGGGCCATGTCTCTGCGTCCCGGGCTCTTCTCTGGAAGGCATCTTTAAAAAGGGCCCAGAGGAATAGCTGTTGGGGGCGCCTTTCATGACGGGCGAAGGAGCACGGAAGGTTCGTGGAGAACTGCCACCCATCTTGCGTGTCCTCAACCCGCAGCTCCAGGTCTCACAGCTCAGCCATCAAGGTGGCAGGGTACATTATAATCCTATCATCGTAGGGACTTTGTACCCGGACGTGATATATTTTGATTCTTCTTTTTTCCCCATTCCCTCTCCTCCCATCCATCATCTCCTCCCTATCACAAAACTTTGTTTCCATTTTATCCTTTTTTAATCGTTTTTTCCTTTTCCTGTCTTTCCTTTCCCCTTCCCCCACTCTAGTTCTTCCCTTTTGAACATTTCTTCCCATTTCACAATACCTATTGTACATTTTGGTCCTTGGTTACTCTTTCAGTTTCTCATACCAGGGAGAAATGTGATGTTTACACATGTGAGCCCAGTTTCTTTCACTGAAGTGTACGGTCTCAAGTTGCATCCACTCACCTGGAAATGCTTGGGTGAATACACAAGTGAGGCATAGTGTTAGTAATTAGCGTTGGCCGAGAGAAATTTCTTCTAAGTTTCAGTGGCTTAGTACAAGACAGCTTTCTCCCTATAGTCTGACTGTGTCCCCCCGGGTTCTTGTGTTGGAAACTTGCTCCCCAGGCACAGTGCTGAGAGATGGGGCTTAGGGATGGGTAGGTCCTCCGGCTCTGCCCTCATGAAACCTTGGTGCAGCTCTCATCAGCGTGGGTGTGCTGGGGCGCCGGGCCCCCTTGCTCTCATGTGCTTTCCTGCCTGCCAGTCTTCTACCACGGGAAGATGTTGATGGTAAGAAGGCCCTGGTTAGTGGCTGGGGCTGTGCCCCTGGACTTCCTAACCTTTAGAATTGCGAGCCACTGTGTTTGTATTCTTTATAAATTGCCCAGTCTCAGGCAGCCTGTTCTAGCAGAAAATATAGACTCAGACAAGGCCACAGACCAGAGCAGATCAGTGGCTTTCTTAGGAGTTCTCTCCCCACGGCTAAATCAGGGACCCAGAACCTTTACTTCTTCCAGGGGGACCTGTGGTTCCTTCATTGGGTGGCTTCCACCTGGATAGGTGACAAGACAAGGTGTCGAGGACCACATGGGATGTCCAGGCATCAGGCCAGAGAGGGAAACATAGCACCACCCTATTTCCTTGGCCAGACCAGTCACACGGAGGGCACATAGCGTCCCTGTTACATTCTTTGGTGTGAACTCTCAGCCAACAGTGTTCACAGATGATCACTTGGAGTGCATCATCGTACGAGGCACTAGTAGAGTCAAGGCACGGTCAGTAGTCCCCACGCATGGATATGGAACATGGATTAAGGCGAGGAGTCTTTTGGGTTCATTCTGTTTAAGTCAGTCATTTAGTAATAAATTAAGTCTAATGCTCCATTTTGAGTCAGTTGTTTAGAAATTAGGGGATCACTTAATCCCTAGGAATAATGTATAAATGATGGTACAGAAACAAATGATGGGATGTGATTATTGTCATCAAATTAACAGAAGACGGTTATATAAAGTAAGGAGAGGAGTAAACTGACACAATTATTGCACATGTACTGATGCTAATAGGGAAAAGAAAACACACTAGAATTCTCTAGAATTATCATTATCTTCTTTTTATGATAACAGACATATTTTCCACAGAAGTAGTTACCCTGTAATTAGGGAACGAGAACAAATGAAGCATCTGCTTGCTTTCAGGGGGTCTAATTTTGCTGTCCCTTTGTGCTTTGAAACAATCCGTATGATCCAGTAGAACAGTCATGGGGGTAGGGAACTGGTATTTCTTGAGTTCCTACTATACCTTGGGCATTACACAGGAAATTCTGCAAAAAGGTAGGTGCTTACTATTTTAATTCTTAGGAGGGTACTCTGAGGCAGGCACAGGAGTGAGAAGCAGAGCCCAGTGAACTCACACGACTTGCTGAAGGACCCATGGCTAAGATACCATGGGACCAGGATGCATGACCAGGTCTTGAGACACGACCCACACTTGTGCCTGATCATACTGGTGTTATTGTGACTGGTTACTGCATTCTCTGGTCAGCATTTCATAATGGTGTGTAAGGTAGAACAAAAGATTGCTTACATATATTATGAGAAATGCTAAAAGAAGCGTGAAATGCTGAAAGGGTCAAATGTATTGATTTTGGCACCACAGAAAAATCGAGCGCCTTCCCCTTGCACTCTTAGTGCTCTCTCCCTTTCCCCTCCTTTCTTTACACCTTACCTGCTTCTGAGCAGGCATTGATGAATGCTGTTTGGCTGACTCTCAGGAAAGTTACAATATAATAAAATTATTTCAGGTTTTTAGCTAAATGGATTGCTTGCTTTGAAATTGTGAAGAACCACCAGTATTGATCAATGAAAAAACGGTCCATGTAGGTAGCACATACTCTGTGCTCCGTATGAATGGGACTATGTGATGCGCATTTCTGGAGTTCTTTGTTGTGTGGTACTGTGTTCCTGAGATTCAGAGTTGCTTCATGTAGCTGTAGTTCTTTGATTTTTACTGTTGTATGTGAAATTCCATTGTACATGCTACAGCTTGCTTTTCCTTTGCATTATTGACAAACACGTGGGTTGTTTCCAGGTTTCTTTTTTTTAATCATCAAAACTGCTAGCAGAAGCATTCTTTAAGGAACATTGTGTTGCCATGTGTGAACCTTTCTGTCAGGAACATACATTTTTAGGGCAGTGGCGGCTGGGTTACCATAGTGTGAATGCATCCATTTGCCGGTGTTTCCCAGTATGCCCTCCCAGGGGCCATGTGATGGTTCCCATCTGCTCACAGCCTCACCCCGCACCTAGTCATCATCACTTTTTAGGTCCCATGAACCTGGTAGCTCGGTGTAGTTCTAATCGGCATACCCCTGAGTACTCCAGATTTTGAATCAGGCATGTTTCCATTTCTATTATCTTCTGGGACTTTTGTCCACTTTCCTGTGGGTTGTCTTTTTGTCATTGGTTTAGACAAGCTTTTTAAGAGTATGCTAAAACATATTCTGGATACTAGTAATTTGATGGTAATTTGTGATGCAATTCTTTAGTTCATTAGTTAATGAACATTGTTTGCCACTTAATTTATTTAGGTGTTCCTTAATGTATTTCAAATACAGTTTTATATTTTTGTCAATAATGGTTTTGAACATTATTTGTTACATTTATTTCTGAGTCATAAATTATTTTAGTTTTAAGAACTTCCTTTTCCATGGAAATGTACATAAATGTAATAGGTTTTTACATATCACTTTTGTACTCTGCAAAGTTAAATTATTTTCTTAATTCTAGAAATTATAGATTTTGCTGGATTTCTTAAGTGAGTCATATCATTTTCAAGTAATGATAGTTTAATTACTCCCCTTCCTTTTGCTGTTCATTTTGTTTCAATACTTTTTGGGACTAAAGACTTCAGTACACAGTTAAAAATCCTGGGCATCCTGGTTATTTTTCTTAACTCAACAGGAATTTTTTACCATTGTTTAGTGTTAGTGTGTTTATGGTAGATACCCTTTATCAGGTAAAGGAAGTCTGCTAATTTAAAAAAAAATCAATGACAAATCTTTGCCATGGATGAAGGGAAAGAAAATGATAAAGGACAGCCTGAGTTTTAAAATTTCAATTGCTATTATATTTTTAACTTCTAAATGTTCTTTTGTCTTTCCTTTCTCCCTCCCTCCTCTCTTTCTCCTGTCCTCTATTCTTCTTCTATCCCCTTTCTTTCTTTTAATATGAATTTTTCTTTTTTATTTTCTTTTACTTTCTCTTTATATTTTCAGGGACCTTTTAATTTTTAATGTATTTATTCTTTGTTTTATAATTCCACTATCTGAAGTCCTACGTATCTAATTCTGTTGCTTCTGCTACTTGTGCTGAAGTAACTTGCTTCCTTGTGAATTTCATTAGTTTTCATGATAAGTTTGTGTTTTGGGGAAGTGAACCTGTTTAGAGTCTTAAAGTCCTACAATGACAACTTGTGCTGGTGAGCCTTTATGACAATCACTTCTGTCAAATATGGGCTGTGTGGTGCTGGGGGCTGGGTCTCTGCCAGCATGGAAATACTGGCCACGGTCTTGTCTGAGGCTTCCAGAAATCCTGGGGAGTCTGAGATTGGGCTGCAAGGTCAGTGGAGGGCCAGCTGGTAGATATGAATTCTAGGGGGCAAGTTTATGTTTCCTTCTTCCCACTGCCATGTTCCGTAATAGGCAATTTCCTCTGCTGTCCCCTGAATTTATTTCTCGTTCACATGCACCTCTCGGGTTTAGGCCTTTGGGGTTCCTGATTTATTGAGGCATTTCTTATTAGATTCCTTGTCTTGGTCATGCTCCTCCCGGGATTTATCTGCTGCTGCCTTTGAACACACAAACCGGACTTCACTTCACAGGCAGATATCCCCGAGGGGAAAGTGCGGCTCCAATGGAGCCTTCTGTCTGGAGTTCTATTTTCATTTAGCGTTTGGCTAAACTTTATTGTTAACACACTAATGTATTTAAAATCAATTTTATTATTCTAATTATTTCCTGGGGGAGGGGTGGGCACAGTGCCCAGTGCGCCATATTACTGGAAATGGAATTTTTGAAAATAATTATTCTTATAATAAAGATTTGGCATGGAAAGAATGGAGTGGGGCAAAATGCTTTACAAAAATGAGACTTTGTGTTTAGACACGAGATTATATCCTCCAGAGACTATTACTCATTTGCTCATCTCTTATATGCACGTGTGAGGTTGTGCTATAGACACCAAGAAGCACTCTGACAGGCCCTGGCTTTCAAAGACTTCAGGTAGCTGCGACAAATGGAATAAAGATTAAATGCTTGTAACCAACTGGAAATCAGAGCAAATCACTTTAACAGAAGATGATAGCTGAGTTCAGCCATGGTGTCCAAACCTTTGGCCTGTCCAGGCCATGTTGCGTGAAGAGGAATGGTCTTGTGCTGCACATAAAATATATACATAGTTAATGTAGATAAGTTGCAAAGTTTCCTTTATTTTAAATATTTTCAGTATAACACTAAGAAACAGGAGGGCAAGCAGCCCACAGGACACAGGTGGACCTCCCAGCAGTGAGAGGCACAGGGCCCCTTCCAGGTGGCAGGGACACAGTGCCTGTGCAGAGGTGGGAGGGAAAGCCCCGCGGGCAAGCCCACCACCTGCCTCCCGCCCACCTCTGCCTCTGCATGTGAGTGCAGCGGGAAAGGTTGCAGATCAGCCGGAAATGTGTGTGGAGGCCACAGCACAGGCCGCCGTGTCCAGGTGGAGCTGCTTGGACTTAAATTGGTGGTGGTGGGGCCTAATTTATTATTAAACAATAAGTGTAAATTAAATGTAGACATTTTATTAAATAAAACTTAGAAGTAACTAATATAATATTATTTAGTTAATATTAACTAATATTGGTTGCTAACAGACACATAAACCTCTGACTTGGACGTCACCCATCACGTGCCCCTGCAGAAGCGTAGGAGTACAGCCCAGTCCATCCCACTGAATGGTAGCCATTACAAATGCGTCAGACCACGGATGTGAAACCAGTAAATGCTGATGTGGATATTCAGTTTCTGACATAATCTCCATTTCTGATGATGGCTTGATGTTGTTTACATAATTCTTTTCTTCCATTTCTTAGAAAATTTATTTTTCTCCATAGGGTTGAAATCACGTGTTGTTTTTTCCTTCTGTGGATAAGATTTAAGCCCTTAGTTGAAACTATAAGGACACAATATTCAAATTTTAGACCTCTAACCTTTTTATTTCCCTTTTTTCTCATTTTAAAGAGAAAGAGCACAGCTGGTTTTTATTTGAATGGTTTTGGTCATTTTACTAAGTTATGATTCTTTTTTAAAACAGGGGACCCCTCTAAATGTCTTAGGCCATTTTATTTTGTTGCTAAGGAAAATAGTCAATAAATGCCAATCAGGAGTTGTATTAAAATTCAAGATCTACTTTGCAAATGCTAAGGGTCAGAGGATTATCAAAGGAGCACTAATAAGCAGGCTACAAATGGCTAATGTAATTTTTATTTCTGTGCTGAGATGAAGAGTGAGAATGTGTGTCTTCCTGCACTCTATTAGCAGAAGCTTCTTAGGATCTGGAGAGCCTGGGGAAGAGATCCAGCTGGTCCTTCTCAGGCAAAGGCATTAACATTACAAATGAAACTAGGTCTGGATCCCTCTCAAGGAGCACTTTCTCTTGAGGTATAGTAAGAATTACATTACCAGGGCAGCTTTTAAACTTTTGAATAATTGTATTTTAGAAGAGGAAAGTGACCTTTTGTATCTCCTAGAGGGATAATGACATTACAAATATATTTAAAATAAATCTAATTGGGGTAGGACTGCAGTTGTAACACCAGCTTTACAAAAACACATGGGACAAGTTTGGTATACTGTTGAAAACTATAAAAGCGTTTTAAACAAAATATTTCATAATACTAAATTTAGGTGTGTGACTTTTGTTTCTTCTTAATCAAGTGTTTGATGGAGAATAGAAAACAAATATACTATTGAAAATTCTCAATTCTGTACTTCTTTGAAATATGGACACAATCATCTTTAACAATGACTATTGGTTTTCTTCAATTATCAGAGTTATCTATTTTTCACATTTTACCCTATTTGAAATTTGAGTATTTCCCAAAGAGCACTGTTAAGTGGAACATGTCTCAGCCTCAGTGTTTCCTAGAGGCCATTATCTTTATGGTAGATGCTTCAATTTCAGCTTAGGTTTGCATTCCAAATGTTGATTTAACAATTTTAAAAAGACATAGCCCTGTAACGCAGAAGTGAAAGGAAGCATTATTTTATATAAGGAAGGGATATTAAATGCCAAACAATGAAATCAAATTTAGTAGAAAATTGCCAAATCTATTGACTGTTTTATGGCATTTCAAAGCCAGGAAAGATTATGTAACAAATTTACGGTCTGAAAGGATTATTACTAAGGTGCTAAGCATCTATCTATCAAAAGCTTCTGGATGACTGTCAAGAGAAGATAAATCACCTACAGGGATGAGGAATTCAATTAAGGAAAAAAGTGAACTTTTAGTTTAAGGGGGAGACGCAGACAAAACCCTACCATGATAACGCTGATCTTGAAGATGCCCAGAGGCCACATCACATGCGTGGGTTACAAAGAGTGACCTGTTGTCACCCTGCCAGCGGGGATCGGTTCAGAAGACCAGGGCTGACTGGGAGCTACCAGAGCTCCAGTTTGGTGCTGACAGTGCAGAAAGTGCCGCACATAATTGTGAAAATAAATATTTGGTATCGTAAGTATGAAAACAATTTCACGTACATTTTAATGTTCTGTTTCTCAGAAATGTCATAAATACTTAGAAGAACAAATGGGGGTCACTAAGCTGGAAGGTGGATTTTTTTTTCTGTGAAGTACTTCACACTAAAATGATATATATTTTGGTGGTACTGGGGGTTGAACCCAGGGATGCTGTACAGCTGAGCTACATCCCTAGCCATTTTTATTTCTTACTTTTTTCCTTTCCTTTCCCTTTCCCTTTTCCTTTCCCTTTCCTTTCCCTTTTCCTTTTTCCTTTCCTTTCCTCTCTTTTCCTTTCCTTTTTAAACTTTGAGATGAGTGCTAAACTGCACTTAGCAAATAGCAAAAATAGCAAAATTGCAATTTTGCTAAATTGCCCAAGCTGGCCTTACACTCACAATGCTCCTGCCTCAACCTCTGCAGTAGCCTTTGTGCACTGCCACTCCTGGCCTTGTGGCATTCTGCTTTATACAGTTACTCGACATGAGTGTGGATGGCACATCTATATTTATGTACCACAGACTCAGCGCATCCCTGTGGAACAATGGAGAAACAGAGACTGGGTGGAACTACGTGGGGGTTGAATGACTGCTGGTGGTGTCTACTGATGTCTAGTAAGGTTGAATGACTCTTCCCTAGGCCTTCTATAGTATAAATTGTTGGTAACTTTGAACAAATGGAAGCCTTTCTTATAATATTTTTGGTTGTAAAAAGGAGTGTGGATCAAATCCTGATCAACTCAGTAGCTCTAAACATTTTTGCAAGGTGGGATGATACAGTGAATCCAGTAAGGATATTTTGTGAGTGATAAACATCAGGTCCTGAACCTGAATGTATGAAGGTAGCTTATTCAGGTAAGCTAGTTCTTAGTGTCTAACTATTCCTAATGCTTTCCTAAGCCTCACTGCACGTAAAACGGGGCTGATTTTTTCCCACTGATAAGGCCTAGGCACAGTGCTGCTATATCCTAGGTACTCAGTCAATGCTACTTACTATTTTTCTAGAAATCTTGGAAGAGAATTCAAGTTTTGCAGTTATGAGTTGTTTGGCCACGGGTAAGGTATTTACCCTTTTAAAGCTTCATTTTCCTCATTTGAAACGGACAGAAATCATACCTACCTATCTTATAGGTGTCCCACAGAGTAAATGAGACAATATGTGTGAGGCCACCTTCGAGCTCCTGGACAGCCAGTGCGTAATGTCAATTATACCGAGCACTATGGTGTGATTTACAGAAAACTCACGTTGATAATAAGCTGTGGTGACAGAATTAGAACCTCTGTAGAAGGAAGGAAATTGCCCATCTACTCTACTGTCTTACAGACTCAAGCAGTGCTGGTAAATCCATGTAAATGTAATTTTAAGAGGGATGTTGGGAAATTGAGGTGCACACAAAATCAAATCATGAAAAATGAAGCAAGATAAAATGTTTATCCTAGAGAAAGGTGCTCTAAAGGATCATTGTGGAGAAAGGCTTGCCCTGTGTGGGCCCTAGAGTTAGAGTTTTGCTAACAGAGGACAGATTTTGGGCTCTTTGGAAGAAACATTTTTACAGGGCAGAATAACATGGCTAACCCAGTACAATTAGTTTACTACGAGAGTTGTCCAAAGGTAGGGTGGCTGCCCCCAAAGGCAGTAGCTTCTCAGTAACTGAGACTTTTTTAGGGCTAAAGTCATTTGAGAGAACTGCAGAGAGGATTTAGGAATTTGAGATAGGATCTGCGCAGTGAACTTTAAAGGCCAATCCTTCTCTGAGGTTCTGTGGTTCTGTAGCTGTTGACTTCCTTTCAGTGCTTAGCATTTAAAACCTTTAAAAAAGCTTGTATCTAGTCACCTAGTTTGTATTTCAGATTATTTGCCTAAAGCATTCCACACTGAGTGAGAATTATGCATTCCTGAACTTTAAGAGCTGAAACTTATTTCCTTTACCACTCTTGTCTGAGATATCTGGGGGAATGGATTTGGAGAATCTGTGCATGCCAATCATACTTTCATTTCTTTTAAAAGAGGAATGTTGATAAAATGGCTCAAGAATTGTCAGGTAGAGGTTTCTAATGGCCTGCAGCGCTGCTGTCCCCAGTAAGGTCAATATTGGTTAACAGGTATGTACATATGGGGTATATGGTTCACAAAGAAGCATGCATTACAAGATATTCTTTGAACAAAATGTCTCACAGGAAAAATTGTATTGACATTTTCTATCTCATTCAGCACAACATTCTGCTTCCAAGTGATTTTTTTCCTTGCTTTTTAGTTCATGCTTCCTAGCCTTAGAATTATGTTGTAAAAAACTCAAGGCCAGCTCTCTGCTTCTATACAGATTAACAAATAAATCATGAGTGATCCTAAAAGACATTGGAGAATGGGGCTGCCTCAAGGGTTCAATCTGGTGTACTTTGGAAGACATAGACATGATACTGATCTATAGCAATTTATTAGTAGTTAAGGGCTTGGCTGTATTGTGAAGGTGTCGGCAGTATTAGGATTGTAGGTTTTCTGACAAGAAGAACTGGAGAGAATGGTGAATGAATCTCCTGAGATGGTCCTACTACGTGAGAATATTAATGTCCCATGTAAATTTTCACCAAATCTTGAATAACAAAAGGAACCAAATGATCCAACATGTTGATGGCGACCAGCTTCTTTCTCTGGTGACCTCACAGTGTCAATGAGCTCATAAACAATGAATGGTTCATTAGCAGTGGAACATTAGGTTGCAAATCACTCAACAAAAAGGTTTCCTGGCCTCTCTCTAAGGCTGTCCTGGCTACTACCACTCCGGAATGCTTAGTCTACCAGCAGTAGAGGCCAGTAATGAACCCCCAGTAGTGAATGCTTAATGAGGGGATGAGCCTTTCTTCTGGTTGATTATATTGTGTTCTCTCCATTAAAGAATGAACAGCATTTTGTCTTCACTGCAATAAACATGTGATTGTGATGATTTGGAGGCCACAATGCTAACTTACACTGTGTTAACAAATGTCCTGCTTACATTATGCCCTCTCACACAATACTGGCTTTAATCAAGAAGCTCATTTTATAGTAATAGGGTCAGTCTCTTGGTATTGACAGGTATTTCTATAAAACCTTCACTCAGAAGCAGTTGGTTCACGCATAGCAGAATGATTTAGGGAAGGCTTATTTACTTTGTCAGCTGGGAAACATCTGACATTGAGGTGGCATTCTTTAGAATAAAATATATTCTCTGAATTTGCCCTGGCTGAGGGTCGGGGCTCGGGAGAGACATGTGGAACAGCCCACTGGAGGAGTTTCGTGGACTTTGACAAGATGAACCAGGACACCAACTCAGCCTTTCCTTACATGAGCTGTTTCCTGTACATACTTGGAATCATCCCTTTTGTTCCTTTCATTCATTTATCCTATTTGTTACCCAGTCTTTTTCCTGGCCCCGCCCCGCTCCGTGCCCCGCCCACTACTCGTCCCGCCCACTACTCATCCCGCCCACTACCATGCCCATCACCTCGGTCCCGCCTCTATACGCGGCCCGGTCCCGCCCCCTCCCCGCCCTTTACTTACCCTGCTCCACTGGTTGGTCGCGCCGCCACCGGCCTCCGCCCCGCCCATCCCCGCCCACCACAGGCTCCGCCCCGGCCCGGTCGAGCACCCTGAAGGCGTTCCCTTCGCTCCTCCCCGCCCAGGCCCCGCCCCTCGTAGGCCCCGCCCCTCGTAGGCCCCGCCCCGACGTGACGGAGCCCGCTGGCAGCGCCCGCAGAGC
>NW_004955621.1:163160-187080 GCF_000276665.1 Chinchilla lanigera
GGGCTTCGAGGTCGCGCAGACGGCGCTCCGCGGAGCGCGGGCCGCTGTGCCAAGCCGCTGCCCGGGCGGCCGGAAGGAAGGCTCCGACCCGCGCTCCTTACCCTGCCGGCTGTGGAAACTCCGCAAGAGAGAACCGCCCTTCTGAGACCGCGAGCAGAGAAGAGATTCGGGAGTGCTGCTGGCCTGCTCGCGGCTAGCTGCGCGAGTCCCTGCTGCTCCGCGTGGAGACCCGTGCCTGGAGTTGGAGGCCCCTTGAGAGTGGAGGTCTCCTGGCCGCCAGGGCCGAGCCTGCTGCGTGGTGTCTGGTCTGCGCGGCCGAGCGCATTTGTAAGCTTGATCATTGTTTCTCTGAGACATTACCTGTGAGGAAAGCAGGAGAGGCCCGCGATTGTCGGGCTTCAGGTGAGGGTTGCCTGGCGCCGGGGTGGGCCGGGCCCTCTGAAGCCTGCCAGGGAATGCCTGAGTGCAGGCGCGGCTAAGACCGCAGTGTGCCTCCATGTGCCCGGAGGGGAACGCCGGGCCCTGCGGGTGCGAAGACAGGGAGAGGCCAAACTCCAGCCAACTCTCAGTGACGTGACAGTGTGGACCAGTGGGCACAAATCCGGCGTTCATTCTGAGCCTCGTTTTCCTCACGTAGCTGGTCTCGTGCCTTTTGCCAGTATTTTTATAAAAGTAGTCGTGTTTTACAAGTTGCATTGTCTGACATTTTCTTTGCCTGGTTGTAGAGGGAAGGAGAAAGAAGAGAAGCAGGCGATGTTGACCCGGGAGTCCTCAGTGGTGACTGCCTGAGATTGGAAAAAATGCCCTTCTGAAAGACAGCTGGGTTGTGGGTCAAAGTTTCACTTAGATTTTTGCAGTGGATTGGGCTCTGGGGTGAAATTCATAAAATATAGCTTCCTTTGTCAGCGTCCTTAGCTTGTGAAATAGGAAAAGGGAGAAAATGATTGCTGTGGCATGTTTGACTGTGATCAGAGCAGCGGGGTGGAAGTCGGAGTGGGAGCAGGAAGTGCTGTTTGGCAGGAGTCACGCGGCAGTAGCTGGTGGAGGGTTGGAGCAGGACGTGGCTGTGTAAGTGTGTGCACAGGGCTGACAGTACCCGAGGGGAAAGAGGGACTGGACGTCAGGGAGCGCAAGATCACCAGGGCTTTTGTGTGAGGAGCGAACAACTGCCATTTCTGGGTTTCTTGGTAACTGTTTTTCACTTGTAAAATTATAGTAATAAAAACCGACCTACTTTTATTGGGAGGATGAGATGAGATTAATATAGTAAAAGAACAATCTGTATAAATGAGAGTTGCTAGATCAGTGGAGCGAGATGGGACTATTTCAGGAAAGGTCCACAGTGCAGGCCCAAAGGTTCCTAGGTTAGGTTCATCTGAGAATGGGCTTTTTGGCTGACTGTGTAGAGACTTAATAGGGCTGCCAAAGGAAAATATAGAGGCCAACAGATGATTCACAGTGGAGTAAGGTATTAAAAGAGTACGCCAGAGGAGAAAGAACAGCACTAAGTGGATTGTGTATGCATTATTTAAATTTTGCAAATTAAATCACAAGATAGCTGATTGTAAGTTTATTGCTCTAAAATCTCGCATAATTTGACTCTACTGGTCTTTCTAAGTCCTGTGATGAGAATGACGAGTTTTGCCAACAGTATTTCTTTCACATTTGTTCAGCTCATGCTATATTGCAGGCAAAGTGTCATATGTAAAATTACAAATTAAAAAATATAATTTAAAGAGGAGACAGGCACGCAAGCAAACACTTGTAAGAAGGAATTTTGTGCTGAGAGGACAAGGGGCTGTCAGACCTGGGTGGAAGGGGCCCCGTGGAGGACATGAGTGGGGATTAGCCTCACAGATAGGGTCGGGTGTGAGTGTGGCCTCATTTGGGGAAGGAATCTCTGGTGTGAGGCACTGTTGTCCCAGGGCAGAAGCACAAAACAGCATGGTGTCTGTGGGGAGAAGTGGGCTCTACCTGCAGGCTCTACCCGCAGAGGCTCAGCCTGAGTGCTGTCTTGCGGGCGGGAGCCTGGTCTGAGGGCCTGGCCACTGAGCAGCTGGTCTGCGTTTGGCAGGTGATGGAGCAATGGAAGGATTTAGAAAACTGATGAAACATGCTTTGGTCTGGCATCACTGTGGAGGTCACAGGAAAGGGCTGGGAAGTAGGAAGAGGTGAGACCTGCTAGGAGGCGACTCCTGGAGTCCAGGTGAAGGTGGAAAAGAGGGTGTGATGTTTTAGGCAGGGTGACAGGAAGCAGATGTGGCAAGTGAGAGTGTGGGGACTGGCTCTGAGAGAGGAGGATGCTTCTTACCTCCAGCAGCAGGGCAGGAGGGAGGGAGAGGCACTTCCAGAGAGGTGGCTTTAGGTGCGGTTGTGCATCTGCTTGCTGCCGCCAGGGAGCATGGTCGGCTGGTACCAGACCTGAGGGTCACTTGGAGGAGCTGTGAATGTAGTTAGGGAGGACCATCCAGGGAGAGAGGACGGAGTCAGAGAGGACTGGGTTTACCCACATCGAGGGGGTAAAAATCGAGGTGCCCTCAGAGGAGAAGCAGAAGCCATGGCTCATGTAGGAGGAACATGGCCCTTTGGGTTCCCGGGAAGGGACGGGGCACGTACCCTGTGAAGAGGGGGAGCCATGTGTCCCTTGCCCGAAGAAGTCCTCAGAAGGTGTGGACTGAGAAGGTTGGGTCTACCTCCCCATTGTCCCTGTGGGGTAGGCTGGGGTTAGTGGGGAGGGTATGTTCCGTGGCCTCCCTAGCCGTGGTGAGGTGTTGGGACTGTCCACTCCATGCCAGTCAGGGCACTTGGTGTTTTCTAGGTCAGACTTTGAATGCGGTGGCTGAGAAATGTCTTTGGTGAGGAAGGCTCTGAAGGTCATGGGCTGTGGGGGAGGTGCCCAAGACCCGAAGCCACGCTGTTGCTGGCGGTGCTAGGACTCTGTCTCTGTGTGTGGGCAGTTAACGTAATTAATCTTGTCTGTTTTGCCTGCAGAGGTAAATTCTCCATTTCAAGATTTTATGCTGAGAACCGTTTCTCATATTTTAGGCAAATATGAGCAAGTATTCACACCACCAATATTTACGATGTAAAGCTCAGAGCTGACAGATCTGTGAAGTGTCATGTTTTAGCACGAGGCACAGAGTGAAAGTTTCCTATTGCACTGTATTCTTCACAGTGTTCTGCATTCTTACTCTTCATTGTCAGAAAACATCACACTTGGCTACCTTTCCCTTCCCTGTGAAGAAACCGCAGATAGTTCTGGCTTTCTTAATACAGCATGTGTAATATTTTTATATTTTAGTATTCAACACATGTTTATTATGCACTCATGTACCAGGTACTGATGGTAAAATGCTGAAAACACATATGGCCCCTGCCCAAAGAGCTCTGCAGTCCCGTGGGGCAGACTCACCATAAGCCCACACACAATGTGGTTACGTCTGCCGTGAGTGTTGTGGAAAATGACTGTGCAGTGAGCGTGCATAGCCTGCCTGTGTGGAGCAAGGAGCCTGGGAACCCTCCAGCGAAAGTTAGGACCCAAGGGATGAGAAGGCCACTTGCATGAAGGTGGTGGTGGTAATGATAGAAGCTGCACACAGTGGAAGGCTCCTGGCCTAGATCAGTTCCTACCCCTCTTGGCCCTTGCTTGACTGTAGAAGACAATGGGTCTTTTTTCTGAGTTCTAGTCCCACCCTTGTATTTACCCTCTTTGGCATCCAGATTTTGTTTTACAGGTTTTTCATGTACTCAGGGCCACCTGGGTGGTGGACAAGTTGTGTTCCGTAGAGGGCACCCAACGGGAAGCAAGCACTAGAATCCATCCAGAGCTCAGGGGGCCCAGACATCTGCTTGGTGCAGGTCTGCGTTTTTCTTGAGGATGGGTAGTTTTTGCCAGAGAGGGTGCCATTTTGTAAGTAACATGAGGGCATCGTATGCTTTTCCAGAGACTTTGTACACAGGTACCATTTCTGTTCTTAAGAACGTGGTATGTTCATTTAGGAGGGAAATGATGTCATCCATTCAGCAAACAGTGATTGAAAATGCTTTTTAAAAAGGCTTTAAAAATAAAAAGACGGGGCTGGGGATTTAGCTCAGCGGCAAAGTGCCTGCCTGGCAAGCGCAAGGTCGTGAGTTTGGTTCCTGGTACCGGAGAAAAACCAAAAAAAAAAAAAAAAAAAAAAAAAAAAAAAAGACATAGACCCTCTTTTCTGGAAACCCTAATCATTGGCTCAAAAATACAGTCAGTAGTTGGCTTCTCCTTCTTCACTTATGCAAAGGAATTGTTCTTTATGGTGCATTTAGTCGTAATTGGTGTTTTCCATCAGTTATACCAGATTTAAGAGTCTGAAATAAAACCCCAGTAATTAGAATATATTGAACTTTATTTTCAGTTTACAACTCTGGAGTTGAAGATCGTTTTTATTACCCTCATTGGAAGCTTTGCTGTTTTAGGAGCTTTTCTCTAAACCACTGGTTCTCAAAGTGTGATTTAGGACCAGCAGCATGAGGATTACCAGGTACCTGTGAGAAATACAAGTGCTCAGCCCCTACACACACCCCAAACCAGAAACCCAGGGCTGGGGCCCAGCAGTCTGCATTGTGGCCTGTCCTTTGGGGGATTAGGGTACACTCTCAGTGTGAGACTACCATCCAAAGAGATGTAGTTTAAGTGGCCTGAAACCCAGGGTCTGGTTTCATTGCGTCACTCTAGCTTTCTGCTTAGAAACCAATCAAGCATCCCATCCAGTGGGCCATGAGTTCCTCCTGTTCCCTTGAAGTACTGTCCCTCCAGTTCTTTAGTTACTTTCTCTACACCAGGACGTGTGCAAGATGCTGGGATCAAACAGGATGCTGGGGATGCCACAGCCCTGGGCCAGGACAGTGATGGCAAACCTTGTGGTGCTCTCAGTGACATGAGCAGCCCACTGTGGCTTGCATGATAGGTTTGCCACCATTCACTAGGAGCTCACAGCCTGACGGAAGCAGCACGTGTAGAGACTGGTGAGGATGCTCCCGAGACAGGCAGCAGAATGGAGAAAGCTGGCAAGCATAAGGGAGGCTCTGTTGTTGCTCGTTGCTGAGGGTGGGTTACGTTTCATGCCAGCTATAGAGTGTCATCTTGATGTAGCATAAGGAGTGTGAAGATAACTGAGACTGAGCCCTCTCCACTGGGTCTTCAACCTTGAGCACACCAACATCTTTGTACTCAAGCTGTCTGATAGTGGCAGGGGTAAATTCTGCTGTATCTGTGTCAGAGTTCCTGTGAAGGTCAGGTTCAGTGCTTTGTGAATCCTAATGCGTGGGCCATCTTAGTTACTCTCACAGGAGTGAAGGTCAGTGTTTCTAAGGAGCTGGGTTCGAGAGTGAAAGAGCTGGAATGTGGTAGGTAGATTTGTTTCTGCATGAAAGGATTTTACAATCATATTTTTTTCTAACCAGAGTGGTTGTGCATCAACTGCTGTCATCCCTGGAAATCCTGCTTGGTTCAGCAGATCATGGTGTTGTGGGTCTTCCTTACCCAGTTTGCCGGTCTCCCTCATGTCCCTGGCCTCTTCACATTGACAGCTCCAGGACTGGACCCAGGTCTTCCCACATTTCTGTACCTCATGCTCTCGACGATGTCACTCATTCTCTTGGATTTGCGCAGCACCTATGGGTGGATGGCTCCCAAATGCGCTGCTCCTCTGTGGGCCTTGTCCTGCATTCCCATCACATATAGCTTCTGTGTCCCACTAGGATGGATACCTTGAATCTGATGTGTTCCACACTGAGCTTCCACGCTTTGCCCAGAACTACTCCTTGAGATTTCATTGAATGGAAGCTCCTCCCTATTTGTGGCTCTGTGGCTTTTTCTTCTGTGCCCTGCAGCAGCAAATTCTTTTGTTTGTGCTGAAAAAGTAGCTGGAGTCTGAACATCTCGCTGTGCTTACCTTTGGCTTCTTGGCCATGCTTCCATTATGCCCTGCTTGGCTAAGCTGTAACTTCGCTTTGCATCTCAGCTCCAAGGGTGTCTGGCAGGTGAGGCCCAGTGTGATCTCGCTGGAAGCCTGAGGTGTCCCCTCTTCTCACCCACCCTGTCAGGTGGTTTACAGTAAAAGAAACTTGATGGGCTCAAGAGAAGTTGAAGATTAAGCCTCCAGGGAGGGCTTTCTTATCATCTGTGGTAAGAGAGGGTGAGACAGCGCTTGAGGAGAGGGGGCCTGATCTTGCCTCTTAAAATAAACTCACTCCTATACTAATAACAAACTTTACAATCATTTATTTGGTTTATATGATTCCTCCCTCCCCCAATAAGTTGTAACCTCTGTAAAGAACTCTATGACTGCGAAGCTTTTAGAGCTTTCAAGATAACAAACAGTGGGCTGTGACACATGTGCCATAGGTTTGCCACCACTGGTGTATATACTTAAACATACTACTATAATCCTTCCTTGAACAGTCCCTGGCACACAGTAGAAGTGCTCAATAAATGCTTGTTGAGTGAATGAGTAAGTTTCATCTTGGGAAAGCAGGTTTTTAATTCTTTGTGGTATAAAAGTTTGATAATAAAACAATAGTGTAAAAGTTATCTAAATTTCTCATTACCTAAGATGGGCTACTTGTAGCAGAAATCCTCAGGATAAAGATGATGAACTATATCCTGGTCAACATTGAAAACTTTTTTTTTTTACTAATTTGATGCTAGAAAAGACTATTCATTAGTGTAATTTATATTTCTTTAATCACTAATGAGGGTTAATGTGTTTCATGTCACTTAGATTTCTATATTTCATCTTTTGTGGAATTTGTTTAAATTTTTTCATTGTGTTTCTTATATATATGAGCTCTCACTTTTAGTAAGGATAGTATATATACAGTGAAAATATCCCTTAGATCTTTCTCTGTCTATATATGTCTTAGTTACTTTTTTCTCATTGCTGAGACAAAATACCAGGCACACAAAATTAAAGGTGGAAAAATTTATTTAGCTCACAGTTTGTAGAGATTTCAGTCCGTAATCAGCTGGCTCCAAGGAGGGGTGGATGGCAGACAGGCATCACAGAAGAGAAATAGTTCATGGTAGGCAGAAGGAACCAAAGCAAGCGAGAGACAGCCATAGTTTTTTCTGTCCCTTATATCTTATCCAGGGTACTTAGGGTGGGAAGCACTCACACTCTTAATCCTAGTGCCCTTGATCCTAGCATTGCATCGTGAATCAGTCCCAGTGTCACACACTGTAGATGGAGCCACCTTTGAAAAAGCCCCACCTGTGACTGCAGGAAGCTTTGGGGGGACACCTAGACACAAGCCATAACAATATATTTTGAAATATTTAATACTCAGGTTAAGCAACTATTTTAGTCCATAAAAACATATATGGACTGGCTGGGGATATAGCACAGTGGTGCGAGCACCTGCCTGGCAAGTGCAAGGTCCTGAGTTCGATTCCTTGTACCAAAGAAACCAAAACCCAAAAACATACGGAATTAGTTCCTATAGCGTATCAAATAGGAGTAAATTTTAATATTTAAAAAGTGATTGTTGATACACAGTGCCTTGTTAAATTCCTATGATATATGAAGTTTTTTGTGTATTTGGCTGAGAAAAATCCTGAAGTAACTGCAAAGTGGCAATGAATTCTTAGGTTTGGGTTGACTTTCTTTGTTCTAGGTGTGTTCTGAAATTTCAAGACAAGGCTACTCTATTTTCTGTTCTTTTTCAGTGGTTGTATGTTTACTTGCTCATCTAGTAGTTAGCGGGCTCATGGCATGTACAGCTTTTCTCTTGTGGGAACCCTCATGGGAAGACCTGTGCTTGCCATGTGGACAGGTTAGGCATCATGATGGGGTGGTGCACAGGTGGGTGGAGACACAGGTGGGCGGAGACCAGCAGGTAAATGGGATGGGAAGCCCTGGTTGTGAAGGGTTTTTGGGAGTGCTCTGCAGGGTGCTCAGAGACCAGTACATCTCAGTCATAGAAGACAGCTTGAGTGGAACAGAGAAGTGGACAGTGTGAGGACTTGGGGCTCATGTGACCAGGAAATACCAGGTCCCAAGGGCAGTGGAGACTGAGGGGCTCAAAGGTGGTGTGGGAGCCTTCCTCAGAGGCGTAGGGAGGGGGTGAGGGACTGAAGTACAGGCAGCGGCACCATCTGGAGCCCAGCACTTCTCCCATAAAGAGAACAGACAGAGCTAAGCAGAGCTGGGCCATGAGGAGTGGAGGGCGGGGTTAATACGCTCATGTCGCTCAGCTTTCTGAGCATCACCTTTTGAGGAATTTCTGTGTAGGTTTTCTCATTGTTTTTATGTGTATGAGCTCTTATTTTTAGTAAGGGCAACATATAGAGAAGGGCTGGATTCAACAGCTGGTAGTCTCATTTTTGGTGAATCTAGCTGAGTGATAAACTTCAGTCTAACGTGACCATAGGGTTTTTGTTCTGGGTAGAGGCTGCTGTCTTTCACTGAGACTGAGACTGACCCTGCAGGGGGGAGAGGAGGGGAGGGGAGAGGAGAGGAGGTGGTGGGTGAGGAACAGATGAGCTCAGCACGGCACCTCCCGAGCTCAGGAGCTCAGGGACACTGTGCAGTGCTCTCCTGAGGACCCAGAATGTCCCATTGCAGCCGGAGGCAGCTGGAGTCCTGAGTCAGAAGGTGTAATTGAGGCCTTGGGGTTCATGAGGTCACCGGCTCTGAGCAATTACAGGAACGAGTGCTTGGAGAGGGTGGAGGGAGAGGCACAGGCACTGGCTCAAGGTCCAAGGGGGATCTCCATCAGTCCTAAGAGGGGTGTAGACAGGGTGATCCAGCAAGGTGTTTGGGTGGTTGTCACACCTTCTGCACAAGTGGAGAAATGTGTGGTAAACGGTGCCGTCATGGGGAGATTCTTGGCTGTTTGAACAAATATACTCCAAGGTTATTAGTGTAAGGAGTTGATGCTAAGCTGGGAGACGTTGTCCAGTGCGGGATCCCGGCCCTGTGCTGCTTTACTGTAACCACGTAACCAGTGCTCTGGATTTGAGGAGGCACAACCACATTTTGTGAAGTGGAAAGCTGGGAAGGCTGCCTAATGAATTGGAAAGCAGAATTAGGGTTCAGAGTGATTTTGAAAGATTATAATAATGAGCAAACAAACATAATTTGTTTAAATGTAGGCTGTTCTTTTCGATTCTGAAAATTACACGTTTAAGCACAGGATGGGGGAACTCTTCTTAAAAGTACTTTGGAGCCAGAGATATCACATGGCTGCTGAAAAGCAACGACAGAGGATCCTCGGTTCTATTGATAGAGTGTTTGACTCAAGGGAGGTAGGCATCTATCTTAGGTCATTAATTGAACCTAGATGTGATATTTAAAGAAGGGTATTGACATAGGTGGCATTGGCTTGAGATGTATATATGAGGGTGAATTCTTTGGGCAGTATGTCACCTGAGGACTACTCAGTGGAATTGGGGGTATTTAGCTTAGAGAAGATGTAAGGGGCTATGATGGTGAGCTTCAAACATTCAGTGCGGTTGTGCATGAGAGGCATTGGTATACTGCCCATTTAGAAGATAAGATTTGGATCTGTAAGTAGTAGACAGAAGAATACAAAACTTAACTCATTCGGGAAGGTGTTTCTATCTGTAGGAGCTGCTGCTTTGCACTCTTAACAATCGCAGCCTCTGGCTCTAGGAGGGCTGCTGGCCTGCGTGGTGTCTATGCAGACCTCGAGCTGTGATCACTGTGTGGTATCTACAGTTACTATGGTGGATACCAGGGTGTGCCACACTTTGGAGGCCCAGTCACACCTCCTGCCACAGGCCCGAAGGGAAGTCCCTGCCCTTGGTGCTTCAGTCTTAGGACATATTCTTTCCTGTTTTTGCCATTTTATCACTTTAATATTGCTGCGGTGTAAACATGAGACAATGCCCTTTGGTGTTTAGTGGCCTAAAATTGAGAACAGAATTGTCCCTTTCATTTGTAAGGTAAATGCAGACTCCTATTTGATAACCCTTGAGCCTATCAGTTATATGTACTTGCAAATAACTTGAGCCAGATAGCAATTGATGCTTTAACACAGGTGAACCTGGGACCCTAGGAAAGTCCTCCCTCTCCAAAGAGCAGATGAGTATTAACGTCATTCTCTCTATTTTTTTGTTTCACTGTTGTTTGTCACTTTTCCATAAAAGCAGTGTATGAATATTCTAGAAAAATGAGGCAATAAAAATACTCATAATCCCACAAAATAAGTACACCACTCTTATTAATATCTTAGCATTTATAATAGGAATAATAAATATTGAGGGAAGAGCAGATAACATTTCAAGTGCAGGGTGTCTGTTAACTCACCTCTCCCAGACTAATGAACCTGGCCTGGTGTTTTCCAGTCTGGTTGGGCCACTGTGAGCCCAGGTGCTGCCCCCAACACTCAGGTGTCAGCCGCCTTGGTCACAAGTATCCAGGGTCCACAGCAGAGGTTTCATTATGAACACATACACGATTACCAAATGGGGATATTCTATAAACAGAGTTTGGTAATAATTTTTTCCAGGTTGAACAATATTTGTAAACTTACTGACATATTTTGATTCATTAAAAGTGTTATGTAAGGTTTGATATAGCTGACCCTTCTCTTGATAACCAGTGTTTATAGATAGTATAATGAACCATTCCTGCTGCATCCTTTCTCTGTTGACTTTCTGTGCTACCCATTCTATATGTGGGTATGTGTTTTCTTTGTAATCTGTTGTTTTATATATAATATTTGGCATATACACACACAGGCATTTATTTGATTTGTTTTGGGCTGTTTTCTATACTGTTGGCCTTTGGTACCAGGATTTCACACAAAAGTTTGTAATTTTTTTATGATGCTTTTGTTTTTCTTTCAACTCAAATATTTTTCGACTATTAGTCTGACAGTTCAAACTCAGAGTAATTGTGAAAAATTTTGTAAGTTTTCTTAGAGTCTGCTGTTTATTTGTCCTCATATTTCTTTTAGAGGCAGTCTGTGTACTCCTATTTTATTGTTTGCTTCCCCCTACAATTTTAACTTTTAATTGACTTTTCCTTGATATGTTGAATTGGTTTTGGAAATTAATTGAGCTTCTTGTTTCTTATAGAGCTGTCTTGTTAATTCTAACATTTTTCGGTTAATTATCTTTGATGTTTTTGACAGCTGGCCATTTATGCAGTAGTGAAACACGTGACTTATATTAACAGTAATCTTCACAGCAATCCATATCTCTGTAATTAACAGCTTCCAGTGGCTGATAGAGCCAGCCAGCCACAGAGTGGGGTGTTTGTCTTCAGAGACGCCCTCTCCTGAGCCACCACGCCCTCTGCTTGTAGACTGGGCTGTGTGCCCGCTGCTCTGCACACTGGCTCTGGAGCTGTGGGCTGAATCTGACTGAGGCACTGAATCAGACCGATCTGCAGGTTTGCCTTGCATCAGTCGTTCTCAGTCCTCTTCCTGCTCAAGGTGATATGCTCTTGGTCATGTGTTTCAGAAAGTGTTCATTTCCAGGGAAGATGCCAGTTCCTCTTGTAGTGTGACAAGAAGGACTGTGTGTGGTGCTCTGTGTCACCCTTCCACGAGGGCGTGGGAGGCCATGGACCTCCTGTTTTGAGGGTGGCATGTCTATGCCATCTGTGGGCAGTCCCTCTTATCTGGCAGACTCCTTCCTGAGCTATACCAATGAGCTAGGAGGATTTCCTTGTGGTTTGTCCATGGTAAGAAGCACTCACCGCTAGCATTTTCCACCCTGTCTTTCTGTATGGTGTGGGGAATAAGGGACACAGACAGGACATGCCATAGTGGGGTGAGGGCAGTAGTGCCAGGCGACCTGAGGCCAGAAGCCTGTGGAACTTTAGAAATAAGACTCTGATGCTGACAAAGGGACCTCTACTGCATCAAGTGGAAAGCTACACAGTGAAGGAAACAATCAGCAGAGTGAGGAGACAACCTACAGAATGGAAAATTTTTCTAGCTACTCTTCGAAAAGAGGACTAGTATGTGGAGTGGGCATTTGCATACCGTATAAATAATGAGAGCAGACTTTGTACTCAATTGGAAGAACAATCAAATACCTATAATATTAGTTGGAACTGTAGTGCTGTAAGCAAGATCAGCAAGGCAGTGAGGCTTTCCTCTTGGTAGGAAGTGATGAAGTTTGGTTGACAGCAGCTCTGTGTTTAGAACAGGTGCAGCATTCCCAAAGACTGATGTGGGTCTGTCAGTGCTGGGGCCCTTCTGTCCTTCTCATTCTTCTGCTCCCAGGAGACAGAGGTGCTGTTGTGCACTGTGCCTGGCTGACGTGTCCTGTCTGGGCCTCTTCTCAGTCCGTCCAGGGGGCAGAGGGTGCGATCGCGGCACGACAGGCGGGTGACTGTGGCTCGGTTCTCTAGGAGACACAGGCCGGGGCAGCCTGGCCCTCAGCCCCACCTTCTTTAGCTGGCAAGTTTCTCTGACCTGTCCTACCTAGGCTCTTTTATTTTCTCAATTCTTTGTTCATGTCCAACTCCCTGCCATCCTCCTGTTCCCTCCGGGTGGTTTCCTCCCCTCTCCTCTTCCATTTCTGCAGCATCAGGCCTGTGTCCAGCTGCTCCTCTCCTTCTGGACTTCTGGGTCACCCGTGCGTATTTCCCCAGCTGCACGGTGTTGGCCTGTGTTGTACATGTTCGCTCTGAAGACTCTCACCATATTTCCTTCATTAACTCTTACTCTTTTGTGAATAGAACTCACTCACATTTCTTACGAACAGTTTGAGTAATCCGAGCAAAGATGAGCGTCACCTGCCAGCCCCCACCTGTGCAGAAGCGTTGCTATCATTTTTCACCCACCTGCTTATCTTACTTACAACCTTTGTCTTAACGACTCTTTAAATCCAGCCTTCTCTACCAAGTTCCAAAATCAGATTTACAACTGTTTAAATTACAAAAATCACTATGGAAAATCCTCCGGCAGGAGCTCACCGTGCAGGGGAGCGAGTGTCAGCCTGGTGCAGGTGGGAAGCATCGGCCAGGCGTTTCTTTCCAGCGCGGGGTCGCTGAGCACAGCCCAGAATCACGTGTGTGACAGCGAGTTTTCAGGGCGCCATTAATTTAACAGCGCTCGGTGCCAGGCCGCGCGGCCGTTTGTTCCCCCAGCAAATTCTTATCCAGCCTCTTTTTCTGTTCGCTCCGGCCTAGATATTGGGAGTACATCGAGGAAGACATGCAGAGCCCTGGGCTGCGGGCACGCGGATTGCACTGCACATGTGCCGGGCGGGCCTGAGCAGGGAGCTGGCCCCTCGCGAAGACGGAGGGAGCCCTGCGCGGCTTGGGGCCGGCAGTGCTGCCGACAGGCTGCGGAAGCGAGGGGTGGCGGCGGGGTACGGGGAGGTGAGGGGCGGTGTGGTCACCCCAGGGTGCCCTGGGCGCATTAAAACGAAAGCCTGGTTTTGTCCCTGCCGGCGGGAGGCCAACTGGAGCCCCGTCGGAAGAGGCTTCCCAGCCGGACAGGAGAGCGCAGGGCGTCGCAGGGCCTGGGCTGGCTCGGCCTCGTGGAGGAGGGCTCAGGATGGGCTGACCCAGCTGCTGTGCGCGTTAGAGGAAGATCCATCAGGATCGCTCGGGGCGGTCAGGAGCCCCCAGGCTGCGGGGCGGTGTCGGCCAGAGCGCTGGGGAGGGAGTCCGGTGCTCCTGGACCCGGGAGGGCACTGGGGACTGAGCCTTGCAGCTGGCCCGGGGAGGAAGGGCAGCTCTGATCCGGGCGGAAGGGTCTGGAGGGGGCGGGAAGAGCAGCCGGAAGCGGGAGCCCGCAGAGCTGCTCTGCAGGCCTTGGCGGCTGGGCAGGGAGGACGGGGAGGACGGGGAGGACGGGGAGGACGAGGCCGTCCGGAGGGAGAGGTCCCAGGCACTTGGCGACAGTGACTCTGGGGAGGGGAGGCCGGCTGTCCCTCCAGGTGCAGGGTTCGGCTCCAGGAATAGCAGTGATTTCATTTTTTAGCCATTTCCAGTGTCTTTTGCCTGTGTATGTGTATATTATTAGTGCATATTAATTTTCCACTTTCACACGTGCGTATAACATGTGTTGATCCTATGCATCTCCACTACCCTCCCTTACTTACATCCTGCCCTTTCTTCCTTTCCCTCCTCTTGCCTAATAATCGTGCCTTCTACTTGCATATCTTTTTCCCCTCCATATTAGCAAAAACATGCAGTGCTTGTCTTTTTGAGTCTGGTTTATTTTGCTTAATGTAATGATGATCCTCGCTTTCATGTATTTTCCTGCAAATGACTTAATTTCATTCTTCTTTATGGCTGAATAGTACTCCTCTGTGTACATACCAGGCTTTCTTTGTCTATTTGCCTGACAAGCTCTTAGGCTGTTTCCACGTGTCACCTGTGTGAGTTGTGCCATAGCAGAGGTGGGTATGTAGGAACCTCTGTCATCTGCTGAGTGTAATTCCTCCAGGCCCAAGAGTGGGTGGTGTTCTAGTGTTCATTTTTTGAGGAACTTTCAGACTGAGTTCCACTGTACTGGTTTTCATTCCTTAAACAGCATTTGAGAGTTCCTTTTCCTGCGTCTAGTCAGCATTTGTTGCTTTCTGTATTCTTGATGATTGCCATTCTGAGACAAGATGAAATCTCAATGTAGTTTTGATTGCATTTCCCTGATGGCTAAAGATGCAACCCTGGTTTTATTTATGTCTTGTTTAAGAATCTCCTAAAATGAAGCACTAACTATAATTTTGCATCTTTTATTTATTTATTTATTTTTTTGCAGTACTGGGGATCAAACTCATGACCTTGTGCTTGCCAGGCAGGCGCTTATGCCACTGAGCTATATCCCGAGCCCAATTCTGCATCTTTTAATTAAGTCCAACCTCTTTATTGATATTACGTGATCGTGCCCCTTCCTTCTGGTTTAGAGAGAGTCTTTTGTGCCAGTTTGGTGAGGCAGCCGCACACAATACAAAAACTGGGCTTCAGGAACACAAAGCGCTTGGTGTGGAGTCTAAGAGCCCCATGCCTGTTTCCTCCAAGAGCTTGCGGAGGCTCCGTCCAGGCCTCTTCTCTCTGCGGGAGCTAGCTGTCTCCCCTGACTCTACATCTGGCTTCCCTGTGTTCAGATTCCCTTTCGCAAGGTTGTGAGTCACGTTGGGTTCAGGCCTCTCTCAGTAACCTCATTTTAACTTGATTAGCTCTACAAAAACCCTATCTTTAAATAAGGTCATTGAAAGTACTCAGGATTAAGACTTGAACATCTGAAGGGGGAATGTAATTTATAACACCTTTGCTTTCTCAGAGAATCACGTCTGAAGTTTCATTCTAACACGCTTGGCTTTCTGGTGGGTGGTATTTAGCTGCAGTTACTGGCTATGCAGTCTAGTCTTGGTGATCTCAGGTGCTGTTTTAGAAGATTTGGGGAATGAGGTGGGTTTCCTCCACAAAATGAACACTTGTGTGTGATGTAAAAAAAATTCCTCTAGGAAGGAGATACAAAATGAGCCAGAGAGGTGGACTCTCATACTCCCGTGAGCATGAGGTCAGATTGTTCTTAGATTGCTCCTTTAGCCATGTTTAAACTAGCAGGACCGTTAAGCTTGTACATGAAAACTTTCTGTACTTTAGGAAGAAGAGCTAAAGTGACCTCTTTTCCTTGGGAAAACGGTCTGTTAAATATATGTACCATCTCCTCCTCTTTTCAGCATGGCAGCAATCTAGGTCTCAGTCAAGGCCACATCTGATCTGAAAGGATATTACCGCTGTCAAGGAGACAAATTAGGCTTGTTATATGAATTTTTGTTGCTGCACAAAAGTAGTATAGAAATTGGCTTGGTTTTGTATAACCAGTTCTAGGGATATATTCTCATAAAGTAGTTTGTGACTGTAATGGATTTTATTTGGAAAACACAGATCATAACTAATGGTGTGTTAGCACATAAACCCATTAACTCTTAAATCCTTCAGTACAAGAAGGGAGAGTATAAATTTAATTGGGGAATAGAAAATGTTTTTTCCAGCTTGTGTTCCTCCCTTTTAGTTTTAAGGCAGAATACAATACCTAAAATGAACAAAATATACATGCCTTAATCCCAGCACTTGAGAAACCAAAAAGAATGTGAGTTCAGGGCTAGTATGGGCTACACAGTGAGACCCTGTCTCAATGAAAAAGAGGGGGAAGCATTACGTAGAGTCCTTATTGGATAGTTTTTGAATATTTTTCAAGTTATTGTTTGGTTTTGAATCCTAACCTGTAGCAATGCCCTAAAGTACCTACTAAGTAATTTCTGAAGAGAAGTTTGATTTTTTAAAAACTTTGTCTACTTGGTTTTTAATTTCTTTTTTTGGTTTTTTGAGATAGGGTCTTGTTGTATATTTCAGATTGACTTTGAACTCACTGTGTAGCCCAGACTGGCCTCAAACTCATGGCAATTTTTCTGCCTCTGCCTTCCTTTAAAAATCATGTTGTTTGACTTTAAGCATTTTAGACAAACGACTCAGAAGATCAGATTCTTCTCTAGAGTGAGATAGCAGCAAGCATATTCCCAGTGGCTTCTCCACGGGTGAGCCTGGGCAGCAGTCAGATCCTAACTGTGAGAGCAGATGACTGCTCATGTCTGCCTCCTGGGTGAGCCCCACGCATGACATCCCAGTGTTCTGTGTGTCCAAGATGTGGCATGCTCAGGCTCTCCCTTCCTGCTCCTGCTTGGACACTCGTGACGATGTCTTGTGTTGGGGCCTTCTCAGCGGCCATCCAGATGCAGATGTGGAGATTGAGCGGGTCCTGGTTTTCTGGCCTAGTGATCCAGCACCAACAGGAGAATGTGTGGCTAAAGCTTTCTTCTGTGCCAGCTGTAGATTTTCCTGTCAACTGGTCTGGCTGGCCAGAGTGTGGACCTTCACTTCTGCACTATTTCATAGAAATCTTTCAATTACAAACTTTTGTTCAGTGAATTAAACAGCTCTTTAAAAAAGTACAATATATATCTAATGGGGAGGATTTTGGAAGAACTGTGTAAACTTGCTTGTTTGACATTAAATGTTTTTAGTTTAGTAGAACTGTTGGTTCTTAAATGATGTATACAGAATTGCAATTTACTTGAACCAGCTAGAAAAACATTGTCTAAAACTCTGACTTTGCCTCTGTGTTTTGGAAGTAAGCGGAGGAGAGGGACAGACTCTGTGTGCCAGGGTGGTCTCGGCCGGGACATGCAGCCTAGATGTGGGCCTTGTTGTTCTGTGTCTTTGAGTACTTTCACTTTTTTCCTCGGGTTCCATCTTCTCATTTGACCAAGAGATTAGTTTAGTTAATTTCTGAAGTCCTTTTGAGTTTGGCATCTTATGGCTTTATTCTGTGTTTTCTGGTCTTGTGTTCTTAGAGAATAGGAATGATGTCTGCTTCGGGTTGGGTTTCCTTGGCTAAATGAACTTTTCCTTCCCACTGTGTCATGCTGGGCAGAAGATATGGCTGGCAGTGTCTAGAAAGTAAGTCTACCTACAAATAGCGTCAAGCAGACTTTTGAACCTGCCCTGTGTGTTACTCTCCTCCGCTTTCCCTTTCCTGTTTTTTTCCTTTCTCCTGCTCTCTTTTCCCTTTTCTGCTGCATGTACTTTTTCCCCATTGGATGACTGGATGTATCGTTTACTCATCTAAGTGAGCTGAATTTAGACATTTAACTTGACATAACATTCCTGAAGACAAAGATTTAGGGCCCCCAAGGTCTCAGCCTTCTGTAATCTGCCTTAGTTTGTAGGGTGACCCAGGAAAATGAAGATTCATAATGTTGGTAGTAAATTGCACCCTTGACTGTGAGCCTGTGATGTTTTCTGTAGGGAAAGACGCTGATTCGTGATGTGAGGGAGGCCTGGATGATACCTGCTTTTCATTTTAATCCCCTTCAGTTTTCCACTCACCTGTGGACTCCAACTGCAGAGGCCTTCTTCTCTCATTTGAAAGTGATAGTATCCTATAGGAATTCTTGAAAAGAATTATTCCTGAACACAGATATATCATCCTCTTCAGTAGAAAGGCTCAGTGTTATTGTGATGGCTGTTAGTGATCATCAGCTTGATTGGATTGGGAAATACCTGGGAAATTATTAATGCACGCTCTGGATATGTCTGGAGTGTGCTCCCAGGGACAGTTGTGTGTGCAACAGCCGACTGAGTGGGAGACCTGCCCTAAAGGTGGGGCAGTGCCATCCAGCAGGCTGGGGCCCAGACGGAGCAGAAGTGGAAGGAGGAGGAAGAAGCCACAGCACAGGCCCGCTCGCTCTCCGTTCCTGACCACTGTGATGTCAGCGGCTTCTCTCTTCCACACCCTTCCACGGTGGCGTTTCTGCTTTGCCAGCGCCTAGAAGCCATGGGGCCAGCCAGCCACGGACCAAACCCTCCGAGACAGTGAACCTAAATGAACCTTTCCTCTTTAGTTGCTTCTCTCAGGTATTTTGCCACAGTGGTGGAAATTCAACACAACTATAAAGATGTTATGTACCTCAATTTAAACATTTAAAATAATCCTTCAAATTGAAAATATAATTTCTTCTCTTGCGAGTGTACGCCTGTTTAGGGGTGTGGTAGAAAATAAAATGAACCATAAGGGAGACTAGAGGACTGCTGGGAAAATTCTGTAAAAGAAGTATAATAAGGGGAGGTACTCCTGTAATACACAGATAGGACTATAAACACTGAAAGACTTTCTGTAAATGGGTGTCAGCTATAACACATGTTCTCACCAAGCATTTGGCATGTATTTCTGTAACTGTCTTAAGTAAGTTGAATAATGGGGTACACATAATGTTCACTTTAGAGTTATTCATAGGCAACCCAAATTTTTAGTAGATGACCAGTTATTTTCCTCTATCAAATACTATCCCATGAGGCTGTTAAGTATGTTGATATGATAGCACATTTATGAGCATGGAGGAGGTTTACAATATAGTAGGTAGATTACAAAATACTTTATGAAAACATTAGTATGTGTATCTAAATGGAAAAATGTTTGACAAATTATTAACTGCATGTTATGGTTATATCTAGATGTTTGTACAAAGCCTCGCGCTCATATGTGGGGCTTTTGGGAGGGTGACTGGATCGTGCGTGTGTGTGATGCTGGATTAGTTTACTGATGAGTATACAGCTAGGTGTGGTACTGGTGGTGGAGTCTGGCGGGGGAGGTGGTTACTGTGGTTGTGGCCTAGACATATACCTCCTTCCTTCCTTGAGCACTCACTGCTTCCTGCCTGCCACGCCATGAACTGTTTGTCCTCTGCCATGTGCCATCCTGTCTTGGAGCCAGCTGACTGGACTCTGTAAACTGTGAGCTAAATAAACCTCTCCTTGTTTAACTCTTGGGTGTTGGGTATTTTATCCCCCCGGACTATCCCAGCAAAGAAAAAATAACTAATTGCATTGTGTTAATGTGCACTGCATTAAATTAATGCAGCACTGTGTTAACATGAGGTGGCAGGGTTATGGTCAGTCTTTTCTCTGCTTCGTAGATTTACTTTTGTTTCTAATTTTTCTAGAGTGATCATGGATTCTTTGAAAGGGAGTGGAATGTAATAGTTGCAGTGGTTGAGAAGACTGGGCTCAGTCTGGATGGGTTTAAAATCCCAGTTCTATCACTCAATAAATTGCTACTACTGGTCCAACTACTTTATGTTTCCGTTTCTCTTATCTAAAGAGGAGATACTAATAGTGAAATAATAATTCCTACCTCACAGAATGGTTTTCAGGAGTCAAATGCTTCATGTGAACTCTTTTTAACAATTTATAGTAAGGGCCACACTAGCACTATTGTTTTTGTACTGACAGTAGAGACAGCATACCTGGAGTGTACTGGTGTTGAAAATGGTTTCTTAGAGGAATAAGTGACTGAAACAGTTTGGTGAACTTTAAAGGGGAGTGTGACGATTAGGTGCATACTCAAGTGGACAATTCAGTGGCATTTATTTTAGCATGTTAGTAATGTCCTGCGGTCACCACATTTATCTAATTCTGAAGCGTTTCCATCATTCCCAAGTGAAGCCCTGTATCCACTCTGCGCTTTCTTTCCTCTCTCTGCTCCCTGCAGCTTGGCAGCTGCTAATCTGCATTTTGTCTTAGTGGATTTATCCTGGGCATTTTCACACACAATACGTAATCCTTCCTGTCTGGCCCCTGTGACTCAGTGTAATGTTTTGGGGCTTGATCCACACTGTGGTGAGAGCAGTGCTTTATCCTGTGTCTGAACAGGATTTCATTGTGTACATAAACTACAATTTGTCTGTCTGTTGATGGAAACTTGGCCTCTTTCTACCTTTTGACTATTATGAATAATACTGCTATGAATAGATGTCTATTTTCTTAAATAGTTTATTCTGGTAACAAAGTGGCAGATTTATCCTAGAGAATTTAGAAAATACAGAAATATAAATAACTTAGATTTACATTTGGAATATTCCCTTCAGTCTTTTTAAAAGTGTGTGTACATGCATATGAATGAGTGTGTGTAAAACACAGCTGTGTACAAAACTTCTTTCTTAAAAGAGAAAGTCTGGGATCATATTATACATACAGGTTTGTGACTGTATTTACATCTAACAGTTTTGAACATTTTGTGATTCTTTAACTTCCTAGTATATCATAAATTTAATGAATAGAATTTAGTTTGCCAATACCTTGAATAAAAGTTTAGCTTTTGACCCCTATTTTAAATGATTATATGATGAATGTTTCTTTATATAGAGTGCTGCTTAATTGTTTTCTAGGGATAAAAGTCCTAGGAATAGAATTATTTTGTCAGTGAATATACACATGTAAAGATTTTGACAGGTATTGCCAAACTGTCTACAGAAAGGTATACTGATTTACATTTTACCATCTGAGTGTTTCTTCTTTTGCTTTTTCATGTTGTCATTGTCATTTTAATAAAATCAGTGTCTATTTTGTATTTTTTGCTATTTCATGTACAATGTTTTGCCAGATTTGTCATTTTCTTTCCTTTGTGATGTCTGCTTCATGATCTTCAGTGAGTTTTGCCTTCTTAATGAGTAGAATAATTTAAAAAATACATCATGAAGGTGACAGTCTTGACAATCTGTTGCACATATTTTTTCTAGGTTGCTGTTTGTCTTTTCATCTCTGATATTTTGGTCTCAGGTGAGTTAGGAGTCTTAATGTAGTGTAATCTGTCATTCTTTGTTGTTTTTGGTTTCTGCTTTTGTTCAAATGCTTTTCTAAGTCTTCCTTCATCTTTCCTGAACATACAATGCTGTTTCAGATTTACTTGTTTAGTGATTTCTTTAATAACTTAGGAAAAGATGCAGTTAACTGAGAGTGACCTGAATCTTGGCTTATGATTTTCTGTGTTAGGTCTCTGAGCCCGACATATGTCAGTAGAAAACAGGGATGTATCTGGGATTAATTCAACAAACTCGCTTCCATGATGTGTGCTGGAGTCAGAACGTGTTCATGCTGTCTCTCCCTTGTATGTTGTCTGTGTTCAGAGGCTTATAACTTGCATGACTGATGTTTGAGACGCTCAGCTTCTCTTTCATCAAAGAACGATTGAGTTTCATTCACCATATGTCATTTAGCCCTATAGAAAATTGAACTAAATCATTTTTGGATGAAATTGTTTTTATCCTTTGAAAATCATTTAAATAGAACACCTCATTTCTTAGCTATTCCAGTTATTTTGTCTTTATGATCATCGGTGAAATATTCTTGCATATCAGGGAAACATTATATGAATTGATGCTAACCTAGGTAAGTGTCTGGCGCTGTTTTCTTGCATGAAATGTTAGAGTTGGAAGTGTATTTTCTGGTGATGTGAATGAAACATCTGTTTACCTTAGGCCAGTGATGTTAATGACAAATCATTCAGTCTGTATCTGTTTGCTTTTCTCCTGAATGATGTCTTTTACTCCTGAATGATCTCTTTTATCTTTGCACAAAAATGATGTATGTTTATTATAAGAGAAACCAGGAAATGCAAGCAAGCCAAACAAAGACTATTACTATTAATACTTATGTATATATCCATGTATTACTTCATGAATATGCAGTCATTTGCATAGTCATAAAAACAGAATCAGACTGTGCTCATTGTGGCACAGATATCTTGCCAAGTCGGAGGTAGATTGTATAACTTGAAACAAGTGCACAAAATGCCACTGTGTAGCTGTATAACAGTGTGTTGCAGGAATTCTCCATTGCTGACTGTTTAGAATGTATTTCACTTTTTATTGTGGCTCACAATATTGTTATAGTGGAATCTTTGTCATGTTAGGTATTTTTGGGTGCATTCCTGGAGATGTATCTAATTTGAGGGAGAAATAAGGTTGTCCTGAATGTAGGTGCTCTAAACTGTTAGTCTTTCCAAGTTTAATACCGGAAATGAAGTGAAAGTTGCTGTTGCTTAAGGAGTGCCGGCTGAGATATGATATACAGGGATATTCGCTATCATCAGGAAAAGGCTTTTCCTTTTTGAAGGATTTGTAACTAGGTCTTTCAATGAAGAGCTTTTATACTTTCTTTTAGTGAGAAATTAAAATGTTTATATTTATTGAAGAACTGAAACTTTAGGCAGAGAGCAGGGAGCAGGGAAGGGTTTAGATAGAATTGGTGTCTTGACTTTGAAAGCCAATCGTGTGCTTGTGCCAGTGGGCAGGCGACTTTTAAGATGATGCCAGCAATTTTATCTGTGGCTCCATGTTTTGAGAATGAGCATTGATTATTTTGATAAAGGTGGCAAAAGTATGAAAAAGAGTTCATACTTAGAACAGTATGAAAAAGATTGTATAATCTTATAAATGATAAACGCCTGCTAATAGAAACCTGTTCTATGCACATGTGCAAATACACTTAGCATGGTAATTATTCATAGCATAGCAGTTACTTTTTTGTTGGCATACACAGCTTTTTTCTGCCAGCTTCACTGACATAAAATCTGTATGAGAAACTGCATGTATTTAACCACGTAACGGTTTAGCCTGAGCATCACTCGGGCAGGGCATTTATGTGCTGAGTATCCCGAGCATTGTTTGGGCAGGTGTCGTTTCAACCAGTTGATTCTTGTTTGCATGAGATACACTTGTATATCTGTTTATTTGTTTTATATTGACTATTTTTGCATATTTTTAACATTTAGAATGTTGTATTCACCTCTGATGTTTGTTTCTAGTGAAATCTAATAATAAATTCTGGTTATTTTCTTTTACTAATTTATGTTTATTTTATTTGTGAAAAATAACCTATAATTTTGTGTCACTAGCTGTAAAAGCTCATACTGTAAGTACATTAGGTATAATTTTGATATTTCTGCAGAACTCAGCAATATTCTCTTACTGTACAGACAGACACCTTTGGGACACTCAGACTAAATCGGAGGTGCCAAAAGCTCCATGAAAGAGCCGGGCGCGGTGGCGCACAGCTGTAATCTCAGCACTCAGGAGGCTGAGGCAGGAGGATCATTGTGAGTTTGAGACCAGCCTGGGCTACAAAGTGAACTCAATGCCAGCCTAAACTGCATAGTGAGAACTTGTCTCAAAAGACAAAAAAAAAAAAAAAAAAATCTGTGAAAAAAAACTGAAAAAGGGAGAAATGTTAGCATATCAGAGAGGAAAAGTCTGTGTTATGAAATGGAAAGGCAAAAAAGAAGTGTCCTTATTGTCCGCTATTCATAACATGGAAATCATAGAACTCAAAAGAGGAAACAAAACTAAAAAAATCCCAGTAGTGGTCAGGGATTATAATAATTCTATGGGTGATGTTGACAGAATTGACTAACATGTAACAACCTATCCTGTAATCAAAAAGTAAGGAAAACTTTTTTTTAATTTTAAAAATAAAAGGAGGAAAACATTAACAGACAGACAACTTTTTACAAAATAGCAAAAGAACAGTACAGACAATACAGTTACAAACAAAGTGGTAGGAAATTAACAATGATTGTTGTATTACATATTGATATCTTCAAAGTGGTTTCT
>NW_004955621.1:209911-232022 GCF_000276665.1 Chinchilla lanigera
CTGAAGAGACCTGGAGTTTGTTTCTGAGTAGACTTGTTTTAGATATTCATCTTGTGAAAATTTCCCTGCCAGTACATGATTACAGATGTGATTCTTTTTATCAAGAACAATGAGTATGTGAGCAGAGACTATAAAAATGAAACATAGCTTGATTTTTCAAACATTAAGAGGAGGCTGAGGAGCAGAGTTAGCTGAGTCACTCACCCTCTTAAATTTTTTTTTCTTTAAAAATTTATTTTAAAAATAAAAGAAGGAAAGCATATTAACAAACAGACATCCATTTACAAATAGCATAAGAACGATACACTCAATACAGAGTTACAGACAAAGTGGTAGGAAATTAACAATGGTTGTTGTATTACATATTGATATTGTCAAAGTGCTTTCTCAGGAAAACAGATATGCAAGACTGATCAAATAAGTAATCATTAACTGTTCATTTCAGTAAAGTGATAGAAGTCAGTACTACAACCATATTAGCTATCCTGTATATACATACATACATAATTTCTCCTTCTTTTCTTTTTTCCCTCACCCCAGTTGCTCTTTACTTTTGAGCATTTTCCTTGCGTTTCACAACGTCTGTCATACCTCCAAATTTTTGTTCACTCTTTCAGGTTCTTACATTAGTGAGACAACCTGTTGCTTACACATGGAGGTCTGCACTCTCTTAAATTTAGTACTGTGGAGAGCCTGGGATCTCCGCCTGTTCCCAGTTCATTGCCTAACCCTTTACAAACTGGGATAGAGGCCACAGAAGGAAAATTGTCTAATTTGAGTCAATTTTAGAAAGTGCATGTGCTTTCATTCACACTGACATATAAGAGCCACAAAACAGAAACTTGAATATTTTGTTTCTAGCTGTACCCCAGCATCTACACAGTAGCACATGGGAAACGCTCAATAATTATACATTGAATTAAGAATGAATTGAGCACTATTTGTCAGTTTACCATTGGCAGGACGCAGTGCCTGACACCCAGTTTGAAGGAAGAGAGGTTTAATTTAATTTGCAGTTTCAGGGGGTTCAGTCCATGGTGCACCAGCTCCAAGGCTGAAACATCATGGTGGAGGGGCAAAGTTGCTGAGTTGACGGTGGCGAGGAAGTAAGGAACAGTGCCAGAGAGGAAGGGGTAGAGGTCCCCAGGGGCAGCCTCCGTGACCCATCCAGGCACACCCAGCAGTGTGCTTTGCTAATTCCCTTGGTGACTCCAGAGATAATCAGGTTAATTCAATATCTACCACATCCTACCGCTTATCAGCCTGACACTCAAACATGTCCTTAAACTGTAGTTACTCTCCAAATAAGCAAAAGAACCAGTTAATCATTTCCCTTCCTCAGAGTCTCAGTAGTCCCAGAATATTTTAAAAGTGCAAGTCAAAGCAAAGTGTGAGCTGTGAGCCTCTGACAAACAAACAAACAAACAAACAAAAACAAACTACTGGGCCAGAGATATGGCTGAGTGGCATAAGTGCCTGCCTGGCAAGTGCAAGGTCCTGAGTTCGATTCCCAGTACTAAGTAAAAACAAAAACAAAGCCAAGATACTAATCCTAATGTAAAATAGCACAGGGTAAACATTCTTACTCCAAAAAGAATAGGATAGAAGATAATCTGACCAAGACAAGGCTGAAAGCTGGCAGGGAACATATCAAGCCCTATAGCTGCATATCTGGCATCTGGTGCACACACTTACGGCATTTGAGTTCCTGAGAGCTTGGTCACCCCATCTCTGTGGCCTTGCTCATGTACTAGCCCCTCTCTTATATTGGCTGTGTTTGCAGCCTGCAGCTTTCTGTTATAGACATTCCATGTTCCTGGCATCTCCAACTTCCTGGATGTCCACTGCACATTTGGCTTCATAACTTGCCTAACCCTTTACAAACTTAGTGTTATAAATTCTGTAGCTGTAATTTTCTTGAGAAAACTGAAGAGAGCTGGAGTTTGTTTCTGAGTAGACTTGTTTTAGATATTCATCTTGTGAAACTTTCCCTGCCAGTAATGATTACAGATGTGGTTCTCTTTATCAGGAACAGTGAGTGTGTGAGCAGAGACTACAAAAATGAAACAGCTTAATTTTTCACCCTCATAACTTCATGCGTTGCCCTCTCAGGGGACCCTGGACTGGCTTCCCAGGCCTTCCTTTGCCACGTGGGTGGAAATCTTCTTGACCATACCACTCTTGCATTCTACATGCCAGTAAAACCAGCATCACATGGATGATATGAGGTTTTCTAGTAGCAAAGGCAGTACCTGGGCCCCCTTGGACCATGGCTGCAGCAGCTTCTGCGATTCTGAATAGTTGAGCACAGCAAATTTTTTTTTTTTTTTTTTTTTTGGTACTGGGAATTGAAGAACGCAGCAAAATTGAATGCCAAGGAATGAATTCCCTAGGTGGCCTTTCTTGAGCAAGAGGCCTAGAAGCTTTTCATAAGTGAAAGATTTATACTTTTGCACTTTTGATTCTGCAATAGGTGGAATCTTGCTGATTTTTTCAATGCCTTCAAGGCATCTTTCTGTCCTATACAAAGTATGTGATGTCCTTTTTAATGGTGTAAACCTCTTCAGCAACCACATCTCCTTTGGCCCCAAATTTACACATGGTTTCTTCTGTTCCTTCTGGTTCAATATTTAAGTGTTTCAAACTTTTTTGCTGTATTTTTCCCCAAATTCTCACTATAAATCTGGCTAAAATCAGCCAGCAGTACCCATGCCACAGCCTGAACATTGTTCTGCCTTGAAATTTCTTCCATAAGATCAACTCTGTCATCCTTAATCGTAGTCTCCTGCAAAGTCTCAGGACATGGCCACAATGTAAGCAGTTTTTTTTTTTTTTCCCAGAGTGTAACATATATGCCTATAGTTCAATTGGAAATAATGTCTCTTCATTTTCAACTGAAACTTCTCAAGCCTTGTCTTTACTGTTCACTTTCCTCTTAGCATTCTCATCTTCTGAGCTCCAACCAGAATCATTCTTACAGCATTCTGAGGTTTTCTAGCTGACATCTTCAAACTTTTCCAAACTCCTTTGACAAGCCAGTTCCAAAGGCTTCTAGACCACATGGTGAGGTACAATTATAGCAACGACCCCACTCCTCTGGTACCTGTTTTCTATATTAGCTTTCCTATCTCTGACAAAGTATCCAACACCTGTAACTTGAATGAAGAAAGGTTTAATTTGGCTCATGGTTTTGGGGATTAAGTACATGGTCAGCTGGCTCCAAGGCAGGAATATCATGGCAGAAGGGCATGGGAAAGCAAAGATGCTGAATTCATGGGGGCTGGGAAGCAGAACAGGGGAACAGTGCCAGAGAGGAGGGGTGAGGGATGAGACATAGTACTTAGATTATGATTGTGTGACCCATCTAGACACACCTAGCATTGTACTTTGTTAATCCTCTAGGTGGCTTCCAGGTTAATCAAGTTGATAAAATCAGCTTGCAGACCACAAGCCATGAACAGAGATAGACAATGAGGTCAGGTAAAATATGAGCTTTTAAGAAATCATTTTAAAAATAGTACTATGTCCACAAGTGAAGAGAAAAAGATGTTTCATAAATAGATCAGGTGTATATTACTTTACTTAGCAGTAGGTTTCCATGGTACCATTATGTTCCTTTTATAAAAGAAAAATCCAAATATAAATATTGCTGCACAGTTTTATAAAGCTCATGTACTTGATAATGCAGGCTAGGGGAGCTACTATAGGTTGTGTGTGTATTAAGCGTTCTCGAGACTTTGGCCTTCCTGTAGAGTACAGGAAGAGCTGTACCTCTCCTCAGAGCTGGAGTTGAAATACTTGTGGCAGTACTAGTCTCATGTGCTTCCCTTTTTCTTGTTGTTTTACACTCTTGAGTCAGGGTGCCAAGGGCTTCGCACTGCATTTGGCACCTCCTCCCCAGAGGAGCTGCAGTGTCATCAAATGCAAGGTTATGCTCTTCTCCACATTTTGCATAAAAAATTCAAAGAGAAAGAGCGTCATGTGAAGAAAATGAATTATGTTTGCTTCTTTTTGTCTGTTCTTTTGTGTTCTTCTGGTTATCAGCATCTTGTCTCCTTGGAAGGCAGAGGCTGTCTGTTTCCCCCCTTTTTAATTGTGCAGGAGAATGTGTGGTCCTCTGCTGTATCTTTGTGATCCACAATGGTCAGCTTTTAATTGCTGGCTGAGGACATACCGGGAGCCTCAGCATTGATTTTTCTCATTGGTGGCTCACTGATATGAGCAAATCACACCATACAGAAGATCAAGGAACTTTGTTCATTCACTTGTGCCACTTACTTGCTATTTATCCATCTATAGGCTGACAGATTTCACTGCATGACTTTGTGCATGTCATCCTCAGGCTTGATCTGACACCCTTCCAAACTGGCTCTTTATGAAGGGACTGGAAGCAGTAGAGTCGTTCCAAACCTCACCTGACTTTCAGGGTTCTCCCCATTGCCTTTCCAGCTTCTCCCAGCCCATACAGATTTTTTCCTGACTCTGAAATCATAATGCGTGGAGTCACATTCTGCATACTCAGCCACACATATGCTGCCAGAGGTGGTTTTAAATGTTTAAAGAACCTTATTATGCTAGAAAAGTTGGTTCCTAAAATGTGAATCTTTTAAGTGCTAAGACATAGGTGTTTAATAGAGTGCCTAAGGAAAAATTGGCTGTACCAAGTTTATTGAATATTGGGGAACGTTTTACCTTATGGGAGAATTAAGGGATTCATGCTGGTAATTTTGACCCAATAGAGTTTTTGCTTCTATGATGACTTGTGGTAGTGCTGTTCCATTTTGGAGACCATCTTTATGCTTTCTTAAAAAAAATTATGTCATATGTGTGTTTATATGTATATCTGGTCTAGTTGAACAAGATCAAAGCTTATTGTGTATAGGGACTGCACATTATTTTAAATGTCCTCCATAGCCTTTAGGCCACAGTACTTAATAATTTCCAGGTAACAAGGAAGAATCTAAATTACTATATAAAGGGACATTGATATACATGTAAATCATTATAGCTAAGGTCGCACATGTTAATGTCTGGTAGAGTTTGGATCTTTAACATGCCTCAGAGGCCCTTACCAGCATGGTTTTCAGAGTGACCTTGTTGGAAGCTGGGGGCCCTTTAGAAATTAGGTCAGGGGGAGGCCTTAGGTCCTCCTTCCTTGGAGCTGTGCCCCAGAAGGAAATAGTGGTCCCTGGCCCTTTCCTTTTTCTCTTTTGCTTCCCGGCTAATGAGCTAGCAGCTCTGCTTACCAGGAAGTCCCACCATTGTGACTGGAGTGGAATTTCAGAAGTGAGAGCCCAAATTAACCTGTCTCTTTATAAGTTAATTATACCACATATTTCATTACAGTAACAGAAATTTTACACAATGTGTACATAAAAGAAATATATATGTATATTGCCAATATGTGAATATTTGAAACATTGTCTAGCATATGTACAAACTAGAAATATTGTTGTTAGATCTAGGAAATGATATGCCAAGATTTACAGTGAGAACCATGGGACTCTTTAGGTGACTTTGATGTTCTGGGGGTGCTATAGGCATCCAATATTTATTTGGGTGAATGCTGACATATTGTCCTTCAGATATAAGCTGAGAGGCTGTGCTTGTACCTTGATTTGTGAATGTATGTTGAGTGTAAGTTCATGTGTGTGGAATGCCATGGTTTCTGCGGAAAGATATTTTTCCTGTAAGTGTTTGTGATCTGGAGTAATTCCATGCTCTATTTCCTTTTGAGTTGTGTCCTGGTTCCCACATGTTTACAGTATAAGATTGACAGGGAGTGGTATTGTTTCCTTATTTGGGACACTGTCTCCATGCTCCAGGATTGTGATTTGCAACCATCTTTAACTTTTTTGTTTTTGGCACACAATACCTAACACCTACCACTTAACAGAGAAAAGGTTTAATTTAGCTCATGATTTCAGAGAATTAGTACAGTACCTGGCCAGCGGCTCCAAGGCAGGAAAAGCATGGCAGAAGGGTATGGTAGGATGAAGCTATATAGTTCATAGTAGCCAGGAAGCAGAGCAGAGTAGTAGCACCAGAGAGAAAGGAATCAGGAACCAGGACAGACCCCAAGGCCATGCCCTCATGACCTGTCCCACAAACCTGGGAATGTATGCTGCTAATCTCTTGGGTGGATCCCAAGGCCGATTGATTTGATATTTCCCTTAATCATCGCATACATACAACTTGTCACTCAAACATTCTGTATGCCAGTGAGACCAGCATGGTGTGGGTGATGTAAAGGGCTGCTGTTGGGGAGCAGTAGCCAGGACTCTTGGGCCGTGGGTACAGCAGCCTCTGAGTGCTCAGCCCAGAGAGGTGAGTCCTGGGAAACCAGTTCCTGATGAGGCCCTTACTGTGTAGGGGACAAGGCCCAGGGACCGTCTTCTCAAATGAAAGGTTTACACTTTTCCACCCTTGAGCCTACAATAGGTGGAGTCTTGCTGAGTCCAAAGCTGCCCCAAAATGTCTTCTTATCCATGTACAAAGTAATTATTTCTTTTTAATGGAAAAATATCTTCAGCAGGCACAACTCCTTTGGCTACAACTTTATATATGGTTCTTTCTGAGCCAAATTTAAGTTTTTTCCACACTTTTCTGCGCTGTTTTTACGATTCTCACTCTAAATCTGGCTAAAAGCAGCCAGCAGTACCCATGCCACAGCCTAAATGTGGGTCTGTCTTGAAACTTCCTCCAGCTGATTAATTAGTCCATTGTCCTTAATCTCAATCTTCCTGCAAATGTCAAGATATGGGGAATGCCTGTAGACTTTTTTTTCCCCATAGTGTCACATGTGTTCTGGAGTCCAGCTGCCAGTGGAATCCTTCTTTTTACAGTTGAAACCATCTCAACCTGGCCTTTGTTACCTGCATTACTATCAATATTCTGGCCTGCTAAATTCCAACTAAAACCACCTAATAGCCTCTGTTATACTATTCTAGGGTTCTCTAGCTTGTGTCTTTAAACCTTGCCACACTAAGACTGTAAACCATTTCCAAAGATTTTAAATTGCATGGTCAGATACAGTGACCCCAATGAGGATACCAATTTTCTGTATTAGTGAACTTTACCCTTCCTTAGACATAATACCCAGCACTTACTACTTAAAGGAGGAGAGTTTTGGCTAGCAGTCTCCAGTGGGTTCAGTCCATGGTCCGCTGCTTTAAGGCATAAACATAGTGAGAGGACATGGTAGAGCAAAGGTGCTTAGTTCATGGTGGCCAGGAAGCAGAGTGAGGGTGCAGTTCCAGAAAGAAAAGGTGAGGGACCAGATATGGATCCCAGGGTCACAGTCGTGACTCCACAACACATCCAGACATGTGCTCCACCCACCCCCTTGGTGGATCCCAAAGTCGGTACAGTTGACACTGCCTTATTCACCACAACTAATGTCCATCCCTTGAGTTGGAGGGAACCCATGTACTTCTTCCAGTTTGTAACTTGAAGAGCTGGGCTTGTGAGCTGATGCTCTGATGTGCAGTACACTCGGACTCATGTCAGTGTGTTTGGTGATCAGCTTTGAGAACCCTGGAGAGTAGGAATAATTGTCAGGTATTTTCCCCTTGTTGGGCAGAGTGGTGAAACACATTGAAATAGGCAGAAAAGGTTACTGGGTGTTCTATTTAGTGCACCTTTGGGGCAATCAGTTTCTGTGGAGGCCTGTACCTTTCTTTTTCTCTGCACAATTTTACAACACTGTGAGTTGTAGATAACTGATAATAATACGAACATTTCTTGTGCACAGAAGTGAAAATGCATTTCCTCTTTTGAAATACAGCTGATTATTATTTCCTGGATAGCTACTGGTTTTGCATTAGTGAGGGCTCAGCAGGACATGAGGGACTCTGCGTTGGAAATTGGAGAAAGGCGACCCTTGTTCCACAGTGGCAGGAAGCTTAGCAGAACTGTGTAGTGTGTTAGTGTGGAAGGCAGAACTGACCGGTGGTGAACTTAGGTATTAAGCTGAGGTGCTTTTCTAACAAACTGTTGAAGGTGTGGCCTAATTTCTGCTTACTGCTTGTAGTAAAAATGAGGAGAAAGAGAGATAAAGGGAAGAACCGTTACACAGAAAGCAACCTCAGGCTGATGATTTGGGAAACTCAGTTTAAGCAGATTGAAAACGATGTTAGATTTGTTGTTAGAAGAGTGTGCTGCAGGAAAAGGGCCAGAGTAGTGGCCTTTCGGTGCCAAATTTCCCGTGCTAGTACACTTGATGCCTCTGCTGTCAGGTGCCGTGAGCACGGTGAGGGAGGCCGAACCACGTGGGCAAATCAGACTACAACATACGGGGCGTTGGATGAAGTAAGTGGGTGGTAGAGCTGAAAGTAGCTTTGGGTAGACATGGAATTTCCCTCATTTTTGAAATGCTCTACAACATTTTGCCTTGGTTCCTCTCAGTTCATTATTGCTCAGATGTAATGTATTGTGACCGGAGGAGGTGACTGTGAGAACTTCACAGCCCAAAGGCCAGAGATTAGTAGACTAATCTTAATTTGGCAGTTGTAATAAGTGGGCTGTTTTAATCACCTGTGACCGATGGCAGACAGCTGTGGTGGGTGTGAATTGACTCTGGGAGAGCTGCTTTAAACCCTTTTCCTCTTTAGTAGTTGAATAATTAGTCATCACACCTTCTGTTGCGTTTTAAATAGTGAGAATTAGGTCGGTGGAAATGGTTCTCATCTTTGAGACACGAGGGGTAGTGACAGCAGTCAGTTTCCTAGTGTTATTTTGCTCTTTCTTCAACTCTGTCAATTACTTAGAGCTTTTGAAACCTACGACAGACAGGGAGGGGTGCTGTGGCCCCTGTGGGCAGGTGGCACTGAGGCGCAATGCTCGCAGCCTGAGAGCTTTGGCCATTCTTTCCTCTCAAGTCCTTGGTGTATCCTTTGTGCCTGGCCTGGTGCAGTTTTGATCAGTGACTGCTGGGCAGGTCGGGTGGGACTGGGGTGAGGGTCACAGGGACCAGGCTGCAGGCCTGGGGAGGGACGGGGACCACAGGGTTGTGCCATGGAACCGACTCTAACAGAACTTGTTTCTGTGGTTGTTTGCAGAAAGATTACCACTTTGAGTACACGGAGTGCGACAGCAGCGGCTCCAGGTGGAGGGTTGCCATCCCCAACTCTGCCGTGGACTGCTCCGGCCTGCCTGACCCCGTGAGAGGAAAGGAGTGCAGTACGTCTCCACTTTCTGACCACCCGTTTCCCGATTACACTATAATGCTCTTGTAATAGCCCTGTGAACAGGAGAATCCTGCAAGAGTGAGCATGTCTATTGATGATTCCATGCCGCTTCCTCAGTACCTCGCGTCCCTGTGTCTGAAGTCTGGGCAATAATACAAGGATGGTGTTAAAAAAATCTGTTTTTTCTTGTGTTTGAAATGATAGAGGGCAGAGTGGAGAAATTTCTCTTCAATGGCTTCTTTTAAATTAAAACTTCTATTAATTGTGTGAAACGAGCACTGCTCGAGTTTGATGTCTTAACTTTGCAGTGTGCTGTGCAGTGGTACCAAGTACGTGCTCATTGCTTTGCTGCCTTTGCCACCAGCTACCCGTGATGCTCATCTCATAGTGGGTTTCTTTCTTTTTATTTTTTAATTATAGAAATACCTTGAAGTAATGTTTAAAAAGTGAAACCTGCAGAGTGTTCATTTGTACAGTTGCTGAATATCACATCCAACAACTTATCTTGTGGCAGTTAAGGAGCTTCAAAGTGCAGCATTCTGAATGAATGGAGAAATAGGTAGTGAAGTTGATTTTCATTTATAAGCTCTACCTTTTAGAGCACTCTTTGCTTTGGTGAGTCAGGGGAGTCTGCTATGAAATAATGTAGAGGTGGCCTGCACTTCAGACCTAGGAGTGACAGAGTTTGTTTTGATTTTCCTGCAGTCTTCCAAATGATATTCCTAAAACCTTAGTTCTTCTGATTCCAAATGAAAAAGCATGTGAACAAATTGTTAAATGGATAACTAACTCCTCATTTAGCCTGAGAGGCAGCGTCGGTTAGGGCTTGCAGATAAAAGGGAGATGGCAGAAGTTTTATGAGGAAGATTAGGGGAGAGCACCATTATTCCTTGGTGGATAAAGTTGAACAGATACAGAGAGAACCTGAGAGCCCTGCAGCCTGAGGACATCCACATGTGTCTCCAGAGACAGCGTGGCTACTGGAAGGAGGTGACTCCAGGGCTGGGCATGGGCTGCCACCATGCACAGGAAAGATCAGTTCTCAGAGGGTGGCAGTGAAAAGGGCAAAACAGCCTGAGTGATATCTGTGCCATCGGCTTTGTACGTTTCCTTCAGTCAACTCCCACCAATCTGTGTGGTACTTACCTATCCTGAGTTTGAAGCAAGGTCTCACTGGGTAGCTCTGCTGGCCCGTTGCTGTGATGATCTCCGTCTCAGTCTCTGTTCCCTGTGATTCTGGCTGCAGATCTGAGCCATCACGCATACTAACTTCACACCTGGGAGGCGTGGTGGCCCTGGCCAGCACTGGCTGTGGAGAGCTGTTGTTAGTTGAAATGGGCCATGGGAAGGATTTCCACAGTGGCAGCTGACAGACGAGGACTTCTTCCCTCTAGAGCCAGACCTTAAACACTTGGCAGTAGAACAGGGCTGCAATGCGTTGACCAAGGGTGTGAAAGTCTGTTGCAGGACTAATGACTGAATAGGGATCATTTCTGTCTGAATGTTACCAGCTGCCCTTTTTACTCATTATTTACTAAAATGTTTCATGATGACATTTTGAATTTGACTTTCCAGCAAGATATTTCCTAGACACTCTGACTAGAATCAAGCCACTTTTAATTATTACTTACTATTAAAATGATACTTATTTTTAAAATAACAATACATATGTGGTTGCTGGGACATTTTCTATCTTTGTATTTTGCCTGAAATCTGATTTCCAAATATTCCTGCATAATATATTTGCTGTGGTTCTTGTTAGTCTGGCCTTCGATATGTGACTTTTTCCTGTGTTATGACAAAGGCAAGTCATTGTAAAGCTCACAGGTAAGCTACAGATCTAATTAATTTAGAAGGTTTCAAATTATAATGTCCACAACGCTGCCTGCCATACCACCTGTCATTCATGTTTGCCTCCAGATAGCAGCGGAGTTATGAAGAGTGCTCTTCAGGGCATGGATTTGCCTACTGCTGACTACAGCTACCAGCTCTCCATCCTGAGTCTGTGCATAGGTGTCGCTATCGCAGGGCGCTACTACAGGGTGGGTGGGCACCCTTCCTGTGAAACATTTAGAACCAGACAGTTTGGGATCTTTTCTGATTTTGGACAGTTTGTATATGCGTAATGAGATATCTCAGGGATGAGACTCAAGTTTAAACCCAAAATTCATTTATGTTTTATATATACTTTATGTACCTAACCCAAAGGTAATTTTATATAGTATTTTAAGTAATGTTGTACGTGAAGTAAACCATGGGGAATTTTTCACTTGGGGTGTCATATTGACATAAAAAATTTCATATTTTGGAGCATTTTGTATTTTCAGGTTGGCACTGCTCCACCTGGAACAGTGTTTCCTTTTATTATTATTTTTTTGTTTTGTACCAGGGATTGAGCTCATGACCTTTCGCTTGCCAGGCAGGTGCTTATGCCACTAAACTATATTCCTAGCCAGTGTTTCTTTTTAGTGATGAGAAAACTCAGACTTCAGGGGTGAAGGTACTGGCCTTGGGTCACAGCCTCCTTGTGGTCGATCTTGGTTTAGACAGGCATGTCCCCAGAGCCTGTCCCTGACCTGAGCTCACCTGCCACCTGCAGATGTGGTCGGGGTCTCTAGGTCCCCAAGGGGCACAGAGCCCTGTGGTGGATCCTGGCAGCTTTGAGAGAGGGAGGAATATTTAGGGCCCTCACTGTGGAGGGCATTTCCCCAGGTCCTCATCACTCCAAAGAGAGTCAGACCCTGAATCTGGCCTTTGCTAAAATTGTGTGGATTCTTTAACATGAAATTGGAAGAAAGGGAGGCAGTAGAGGAGGCCTTTCCTAAGGGATTATAGGATTGTTTATGTAGCAGTTGTATATTTTTTGAGAAAATTGATGGCTAACCTGTATAAATTTTAAAAGATACTCTATAAAATCTAGCTGCAGGTTTCTCGGAGCGAGATCGGTGAGACCAGTTCTGTGGTGCTGGCACCCTGCGGTGCGTGTTTGCCTAAGTGGACAGGGCTCGGGGAAGCGTGGCCGAGGCCGCTGGCTGGCTGACACGACCCCCATGTCCCTTGCCCCTTCCATGGAGAGCCCCTCAGTCTCCCTCAGGGCTGCTCCAGGCAGGCCGCTGGGGCAGCCTCACATCTCTCCTTCTACCAGCTCCTGGTGTCAAGCATGGGCCACCTGTGGGCTTCTCCTCCACCCAGGGTTCTTCAGGTAGCATAGTCACTTCAGAATGAGGGCGTAGAGCCCTGGTCTCACCTCACTTCGCCACTGCTGGGTCACTTCCTGCTCTATCCTGGAAGCACAGGGGTTCCTAAATCTCTCCTTGTTCCTGGGCTTTCTTTGATGCTCTTCTGTCCTCAGAAATAGTGATCCTCTTGGAGTGGTCTCCAGGCGATGGTCCCTATTTTCTCTTTCTCATTTATTTGGATCCTTTATTTGGGGAAGGTAGATGCTTTATTGTTTGCTCTTTCAAGTATTCCTGAGTTAATGGCTTCAAATAACCTATCATCTAACTGAGGGTGATCATTTAAGACATAGTAGTGTTTAGTGTGTAAGCATCAAATCAGATATTGTCTTGGGCACTTTGTCTAATGATCTAGAAAGTCAGTATGTAAATCAATAATACGTATGATGTAATAGATACATATGCAAATGCACATATAAACATAGATACATGTAGATGTATATATGGATAATGCGCATATAATTTACTTTTTTAGTTCTTATGTAAGGTCTAGTGAATTAATGTGGTTTTAATGACACAGGACTTACAGTGCTATGCATGCATATGCATGCATATGCTTGAATTTTAATCTTTAGTTGTATACTTTTAATATTCCATTTTCTCAGGTAAATAAGTGCTACATTCAAGTTAGTTTTTAAAATCTGGGTACAGATTCTTTTTCTTAAATCTATTATTATAATCCATATTTAATGGGCAGGAGGAGCCATCTGTGGGGACAGCATTAGAAAGGTCTCTGAAATAAGAAAATAAGCAGTTAAATTAGAAAAGAATAGACTTTAAGTCCAAAATTGTTATGAGAGACAAAGAAGGTCATTATAGAATGATAAAAGGGTCAATTCAACAGGAAGATAGGACAATTATAAATATACCCAATGTTCAGGCATGTAAATATATATAGCAAACATTGACAAATCTGAAAGAAGGTGGAGTGGACAGATCATGCAGGTAGAAAAATCCATAAACAACAGATCTGAATAGCCTTAAGAGCAAAGGGACCTAACACAGAACCTTCCACCAGCAGCAAAAGACACACGCTCTTCCACAGGATGGATCAATCACACGTCAAGTCACAGAGCAAGTCCTGACAAATGGGGCTCCTCCCAAGTATCTTTTCTGGCTGTAGTACAGCAAGGCGAAACCGGAAATCAGTAGGTGAAGGCGGGAGATGCGCTGAATGAGGCCACTGCGAGGTTCTGCAGCACCAGTCAGATGCCAGACAGTGATGCTGCCCTGCCTCTGCGGCCACACGCGTCACCCTGTGGCATGGGACAGACTGTGGGAGCTCACTGGAAGAGGTGCCCGCTGCACTTGGCTCCGTGGTTTTTGGAGAACCAGGCGCAGTCGACGGTTCATGCTCTGTGTGGCCTTCCAGTGAGACGTTACACAAAAGATGGTAACTGGATCCTGCTGAAATCACACGTGGCATATGGGTGGCTTGCATGCCTATAAGCAGGTTAAGGCAAGTGGGGGGGTGCTTATTGCAAATTCCACAGTGAGGTTGGCAAGGCCTCATGGTCATTGCTGTTGGAGTTCAAGCAAGATTTCCCCAGGAAGGTCCTGACTGGTTTCTGGGACCTTTCTAATGCTGCCCCACAGATGGCTCCTCTGACCATGGCTGTGCTCCTCGACTGCCTCGTGACAGTCCAGGTGCACAGTGGTGACCAGGGTGAGTCTCTGCCTCGGCAGCACATGCCTGCTGTCCCCCGGGTGGGCAGTGACCAGCAGGCCCATGAGGACAGCGTCCCTGAGGCACCAGTGTGCTGCAGGAGGAGCAGGGGGACCCTGCGTGAGAGCATTGCTGGCCACTGAAGAGGCATGGTGATGGCAAGGGAAAGTGACCAGAAGCTCCACTTGCTTCGCCCTGGCCGTGCAGCGCCACTCAGGCCTTTGGGACAAATATACCAGGTCGCCTCCAGTGCAGTCCTGCCTTTCCACAGCTGTGGAGGGTAAGCTCGTGGGAGAGGTGGTGTCTGCGCCTGTGACCCCACGGGGCTGGAAGGGACAGTCCCTGGTGCTGGCCGCGGAAACCAAGCCAGTGTCTCCGCGGTGATAACCCGGGGTCTGTAGCATACAACAGAGCAACGACCTTTCATGCCATTTCCCTGGAGAAAATGAAGGTTAGGGCTTAAGTCTTTTAAAAGAAACGTGTTTGACTTTATGGTTGGCTAGATTATTCATTAAAATGACTAGAAGGAAAGTTTTTAGCCAGAAATCTGATTTTATTTGACAGGAAAAAATCTTGGGGAAATTAGATATTTACATATCATCTCATAGTTTATTATATACAAAAAAGGTAAAGACGTTCCACTGAGAAAGTTTTATTTTTCTGATAGAACAGAGCTGCGGGCATCATACACGAGCATGTTGCGTTGCTGTGCTCTTTGTGACTGCGCGGTGTCAGCCTGGACACACTGGGCTCTGGGGCACACTGGGGCCCAGACACAAACCCACAGACAGTGACCACGCTTCAGCAGTGAGCAGGAGACAGGCAGTGCCGAGAGGGCCGTCTCCTCAGCGTGCTGCGGAGACAACGGGGTGTCCACGTGTCAAGGCGGAAGCTCGATCCTTACCTTTCACCCTGAGCAGCAGCTTCAGGCGGATCACAGGCTTGAATGTGACGCCTGGGACTATAAAGCTACTGAGGAGCATAAGGGAAAATGGCAACATTGGTCTGGGAAGTGGTGTTTGCTTTTGACTACACACACTCAGGCAACAAAATAAACATAAAATAGACAAGTAGGATCATAACAGACCAAATCGCTTCTGCATAGCCCAGAAAATAACAGAATAAGAAGATAGACTATGGAACAGGAGAAAATATTTGCAAACTGTATATCTGATAAAAAGTTAATCATCACAGTATATGGGGACCCAGCACTCAGGAGGCTTTAGCAGAGTTTCTGCAAGTTCAAGGCCAGCCTGAGCTGCATAGTGAGCTCAAGGGCAGCCTGAACTGCATAGTGAGACTCACTGTCAAAAAATTAAAAAAAAAAAAAAAATATCGGGAGCCCTCAAGTCAATAGCAAAATGACAAGTAGCTCAGTTAAAAGTGGGCAGAGGCAGGTTTTCTGTGGCACACACCTGTAATCCCAGCAGTCTGGGAGGCTGAGACAGGAGGATCGTAAGTTTGTGCCCTGGCCTGGGCACCTTAGTGAAGACTTGCTTCAAAAAGTTTAAAAGGGTTGGTGAGGCAGCTTAGTGTGAAGGCCCTGGGTTCATTCAATCCCCAGTGCTCCCCACCAACAAAAACAAAGAAAAGGCCCTGAAAAGAAAAAAATTTAAAAAAAAAAGCCGTTAGAAAAAATCCCCAACAATAAACCCTAAGTAAACTGTGTGTGTTTCTCTAAAGAAGACATGCAGGTGGCCACATCAGATATGTGAGGAGTTCTCAAGACGACCAGTCGTCAGGGAAATTCATACCCAGCTGTAATGAGACTGTACCTCACACCTCTTAGAATGGCTGTGACACCCCCAAAGGAAAAGATGACAAATTATCAAATTTGGCATGCACATGGAGAGGAGGCAGCCCCGGAGGTTTCTGGTGGGAGTGTAGATCAGTACAGCCACTTTAGAAAACATTTAAAGTAGAACCAACGTAGAATCCAGAAATCCTAGTACTGGGTGCGGCTGAAGGGAGTGACATCAGGATTTTGAGCCCTCCCACGCTCCCGCCGTGTTACTAGCAGTCACTGACTGTGGGAGCACCCAGTGTGGCCATCGAGGGTCGAGTGGGTGAAAAGACCCAGCACGCACCTTCACTGTCCGGCGTCCACGCTTTCGAAGGGCAGCAAAGCTGGAGGGCGGTGTAAGTCAGCCAGACAGAAGGACAGGCACCGTGCGATTCTGCCTTAGGGTGAGTCCGAACAGCAAGACCCAGAAGCAGCACAGAAAGCAGTTTCCAGAGGCTGGGCAGGGAGCCGGCAGGAGTAGTCAGAGCCTACAGGGCTTCAGTTATGTAGAGGGAGTAAGTCCTGGATTTCCACTTACTGCACAGCGCCCGAGGTTACCAACACTGTGTGGTACTTAAACTTCTGCTACAGGCAGATTTTATGTTAAACGCTCTTTCAGGCAGAGAACAAGCACAAAGGGTGAGAAGAGACTTGGAGGCGACGGGTGGGTTTCTGGCTTGGACTGTGGTGCTGGGTGTGGGGGTAAGTGCTCCCTCCAGACTCATCAAATTGTGTATGAAACACATACAGGTTGTTGTATGACAGTCACACTTCAATGAAGTGATTTTTTAAATTTAAGGGATAAGCAGCTGGGTGTGATAGGACAGGCCTATAATCCCAGCACTCTGGGAGGCTGAGGCAGGAGGATCAAAAGTTAGGTGCCAGCCTGGGCACCATAGCAATTTGGAGAGACACTGTCTTGGAGAAGAAATATAAAACAACAACGGGCTGGGGGTACAGCTCAGTGTGAAGTCCTACGACTATTACAGTACTGTGGGCCCCTCCCAAAAGGAATAAGCAGAGTAAAATGGTGGTTGTTTGAGTAACAGCTTTTGATGCCGGTGATTGCAGTTTGGAAGTGAAAGAAGAGGGGGATTCTCATGAAAATATTGTGGTTTGGTTTGCTGGGATTTTAAAAAATCTATGCCAGGGATATAGCTCTTTTCAGCGCTCCTACTGCGGGGTCCAGTCCGTCGTGGGCTGTGGAGAGAGAAGCAGGGTGCGGGGGTGGGTGGGGGCAGCGGCGTGTCTCAAAGTCCGCTCCTTGGAGCACTGGCCTCGGGCAGTGCTTCCTGCAGACCAGAAAGCTTGCCAGGCTCTCCTGGCTCAGGCGTGGCCCTGGGGCAGTGGCAGATGCTGCGTCCTGCCCAGGAAGTCTCCAGGACTCAGGCGGAGCAGAGCATCCCTGGGGCGGGGTCACCCTGCCTCACCCGCGGGCTCCCAGCCGCCTGTGAGCAAGTCTCTGTTCCGTTCTGTGTTGGTGCTGGGGCTGGAGCGCAGGGACCTGTGCGTGCGAGGCGAGCAGCTGCTGCTGAGCGGCAGCCGCATCCTGGGAACAGACTCTTAGCCGAGAGGCGGAAGGGTTCCTAGGCTGGCTTCTGCAGTTTTAGTGGGAAACTTGCTTAAACATACATGCCAAAAGCCAGTTGGAATAACCCCTCTGTTCGCTGGCAGTTAATTCTTGATGAAGGTGCCCAAACGCAATTGGAACAGAACAGTCTCTTCAATAAAGGCTGCTGGAAAAACTGATGTCCACACACACAGGATGAGGTCGGGCCTCTGTCTCTCACCACGTTACAAATCATTTCAAAGTAGGTGACGAAGGTAAGCGTGACACCCGAAGCTAGCACTCTTGGAGGAGTGTGGCGCACGCTGCGTGGCCTTGGTCTGCAGCGCCTTCTGCAGTGAGACTCCCCGGGACTGTGCGCGTGGAGTCCGGCACACCGAGAGGCGGCACAGGGCAGCGACAGCAGAGCGGAGGGCACCCCAGCACGGGAGGAACATGTGCGCGGCTGGCCAGGGGCTCCCGTCCGGATACGTGAGGGACCGGGCGGCTTCCTGGGCTGTACACGCAGAGGGTTTCACACCTGGCAAAGGAGCTGAGGAAGCATTTCTCAAAAAGTGATGTGGGAACCTCCAGCATCACCGGTCACAAGTGCTCATCAGTCACCTCACCCGTCAGCAGCGGTGGCCCAAGAGATAAAGGGTAGCAAGCACCAGGGCCGTGTGGGAGCAGGGAGGCCTCGGCACCATTGCTGGGGTGGGAGTTGGTGCTGTGCTGTGGAAAGCAGCGTGGTGGACTCTGGAAACCTGAGGGTGTGTTCTGTCTGTAGAGGACCAGCACTCCTTTCCAAAGCACTTTTTTTTTGGTCCTAGGGATTGAACCCAAGGAGCTACATCTCTGCTGTCTTTTAAAATTTTCTCAGGAGACAGGGATCTAGCTGTGCAGCCCAGGCTGGCCTCACACTCGCTATCCTCCTGCCTCAGCCTCCCGAGTAGTGAGATTACGGGTGTGTGCTACACGTCTGGCTCTGTAGCAGCTTGCACCTGTTACCTCACGTGGCTAAGCGGCATCTTCACCTGTCATGCTATAGACAGATGATCCTCTTGTGGTCCACTCGACGCCGTATTTTTAGCATCCTTGTTATTTATTGATGTGGCGGTTCTGTTCTGTGTTCACACCCCGGTGCAGGCCGGCTGGGTGTGCCCTCTGGAGGATATGCGCGTGTCCTGGAGGCTGTGTGTAGGCATGGGCTTGGTGCCACCCCTGACCAGGTTGGTCAGTCAGCTGCCAGCTGGGGGGGAGGCTGGCACAGAGGGGCACACAGATGGGTTGGTGCCAATTGCTGCGTGAAGGTCTTGTCCCGGACCCTGAACTCCCCCTTGGAGCAGTGGCCGAGCGTCCAGCACTTCAGTGTTGTGGCAGCTGAACTCTCACGAACAGTACTTTCCTGTGTTCCCAGCGTACCAAGGGCAGCACCTCCTGGCGTAAAGACTCAGGGTGTTCACAGTCACCCTCCTCTCAGCTTCCTTCTGTCCCGTAGTCGTACTGTACTTTGTCGTTTCGGCGGGGTAGTGGACACGCTGAAGTAAGGTCAGTGTGTTTAAAGAGAACAGCCACAGGTCTCTTTTTAGTGGTTATAGCCCTTACAACAACATGAAATATTCTTGGTGACTTCATTATAAATTCAGTGAAAAGTTTGGTTTTGAACTCTAGATGAAACTGTCTTTCAAATTTATTTTATCAGACGGTAGTATTCTCGGCTCTGTGGCAGGCCTCTCTTTTGCATCAACTCGACTCTGTTATTATGGTATAAAAGGAGCCAATATAGAAAGGATGATTGTAGCTCTGTTTAAATAAAACTTTATTTATAAAAGCAGGCTGAGCACCATATTTGGCCTGCAGGCTGTAGCTTGCTGATCCTTGATTTAATGTAATGCTGACCCTTAATTTCTGATACTACTGATCATATTAGAGAAATACTGTTTAATTCTGAGTTTGCTGGAAGACCCATAAGCCACTGAAACAACAGAAATTCTCTCCATAACTATACTTCTTTGTTGCTGTCCAAGTAGTTCTAATAAAAGCACATGGAGAGCATTTATTAGGTGCTAAGCTCTGTGGCAACTACTTCAGGTACATTTTCTCAGTGTAGCCCAATGAGACAGCTGCCATGAGAATTATCTCCTTTTTTAGGGACAGAAAGCAAGGCTTGCAGAGGCGAAGAACTCACTCATTGCTACAGAATTAGGAAGTGGCGTGGCCTGGCCCAGGACCACTTCTCCTCTCCATGCCCCCTCCCTGAGGGTTTGCCCTCACAGCCCCTGTACAGTGGTTTGCCTGGCCCTTGTCATCTGATGTTTTGCTGGTTTGAGGATGTTGATTCGAACATTAAAAGTTGTCGTACAGCACTGTTCAGTTTTCCTGTTAATTCAGTGGCTAAGGCGCTGGAGGAGTATGGGTTTAGCTGATTCTTTAACTAGTTGCTCAGAATCAGCTCGTTTCTATCGCCTGTGTAGGCTGAGAGGGGCCCACAGACTCCGGAGCCTTGCCGTGTTCCTCTGCTGGGGGGTTGTTTCTCTGTACTGGGTAACTAGGACACTTCGCTCTGCGCTGCTCTCTTTCTACCCCAGGCAGAGGGTTAGAAAGCCCTGGTCTGGGGCGGTGTCACCGGTACCACCCTGAGCAGGCCATGCCCTTGGGAAACTTAGTAACCTGCCAGGCCCAGAAGGCATGTGGTGCTGTCTGTAGCTCATGGAATGAGCAGAGAAGCTGGCCTTGCACAGCATGAGGCTGTGGGATGCCGGCCACCGTGAGCACTGGGAGAAGGGGCTCCCAGCTTCAGAGTGGGGGTAACTTACCTCATGTCGCACTGCCCTCCTGCACCGCCTTTACGCTTAGCTCTCATGTACCCGATCAGCATCTTATTCTGGTCTAGCTTTGGCAGGTACAACCAGGATCCCCAAACAATGACTTTTTAAAAGCTGCAAGCGACAGGCCCCCTGCTAAGTATTCCCTATGTGGGTGCTGTTGCACCACTGCCAGCCTGTGGGGTGGCTGGGGAGAGGCCCTCAGAGCAGGCCCCCTGCTGAGTCAGGAGCAGGACTCTCCAGGGGCCAGCATTTTGGGAAGGACCATGACAGACAGGGAAGGTGAGGTGTTTTGGGCGTAATGTGCGTGTTTGATACGACCGGAGGGGGTGAGGTCGAGGAGGTGCTGAGTGCAAAGGTGGGGGCCCGACTGAGGAGTAAGCGTGTGGCGGGAGGCTCGGGCGTTGCTCCTGGCTGGTGCCTGATGGGCGTGCGCCTTCTGCCTTGCAGCCTTCTCCTGCTCCTCCGGGGAGTACCTGGAGATGCGGAACCAGGTGTGCAGCAAGTGCGCCGAGGGCTCCTACTCCCTGGGCAGCGGCATCAAGTTTGACGAGTGGGACGAGCTGCCGGCGGGGTTCTCCAACGTGGCGACCTTCATGGACACGGTGGTGGGGCCCTCGGACAGCAGGCCTGGCAGCTGCAGCAAGTAAGACCCAGGAAGCCGGGCGGGACCCGGGGCTTGAGAGGGGTTGCCGAGGACAACCCTGGCCCTGCTGGGCCAGGACAGAAGCTAATTGTAAAGAGGCACACTGGTGGCCTGTCCTTACAGATCACGCAGCTGCCTTTGCATGAAGTTAAAACGACGGCCCTCAGGGTAGAGTTGGTGCTGTGTGCACACGGCAGCGCGGCAGTCAGAGAAGCAAGCCCACTCTCTCGTAATGTAACTACGCTGAAGTCCGTGGTGCTTCTGCTAACCATCCTCCACCTTCTAATGGGGAATTTCAGGTTCTCCTTTGGAGGGAAGAATACATCACCCTCACCAGGACCGACTCCCCTGCGTGGGAGTGGGTAGGGCCCAGGTGGAAGCTGTTTGCTTGGTTCCTGGAGAGTTGCTGGCCTTCCCTGGACGGCACTGCAGGGTTGTTTGATGGCGTGAAACAAAGCAGTGTTTTCTTTGGGCTGTGGCTTCCTGTTCTCCCATGGTAGCTGTGGGCCTTTTCCTTTCATGTGGCTGTGTGTGGAGGCTGAACCTCAGGCCCTGGGAGGCCTTCTCACCAGAGCGCTCTCTCAGGAGCTCCACTCTTCCTCCACAGTCTGAGGATGCCAGAAAGGTTCTGCTGTGAGGCCAGACACCCACCCGCCCCTGGTCCCTGGCCCCTGGCCCCTGGCCCCTGGCCCCTGGCCCCTGGCCGGCCTCTGCCGCAGCCTGCCTCCTCCTGCTCTCTCCTGCGCGTGCCTGTTTCTGTGTGTCACCCACTGCCTTCCAAGGGTCTCCTTCCCTGTGACCGCTCGGGACTGTGTCACGCACAGAGGCAAGGGCTGATCTGGGTCACAGTTCAGTTCCCAGAGCTGGTTGTGGCATCTGCCTGGCTTCCCAAGAGGGATTCACACAGCTACAGCCTTGGTCCTGAGGAAGAACAGGCTGATGTACCAGGGGCGGGGGGCAAACCCAGCCCCAAGGCTCAGCACACGGAGCACAATTCCCAGGACCAATGGCCACCTCCTGACCACAGTACTCTGAGAGTTTGCACAGAGCTGTCCATGCTGTCTCGGCGTTCTCACTGTGCTCCTCAGTGCACTCTCTGTGCTCTCAGTTCTCTCTCCGCGCTCGCCCAGTGCCCTCTCAGTGCCCCTCAGTGCCCTCTCAGTTCTCAGTGCCCCTCAGTGCCTTCTCAGTGCTCTCTCAGTTCACTCAGTTCTCTCAGTT
>NW_004955622.1:0-874 GCF_000276665.1 Chinchilla lanigera
CATATTTTTTCTCAGCCCCAAGCCACCATGATTTAATCCAGTTCCACTGATGGCAGCATCCCAGGGGCCACCTCCTCCTGGGCAGATTTGCTCCTAAGTTTTTTTCAATAAGCCATTGTTGTAGACGCCATTAGAGGTGTTACTAAATGGATTGCACTAGAGGATTTAATGTTAAGGTAATCTTGAAACGGTCTGAAAATCCTCAAGGTCAGCCCAAAAATACTGGACATTGTGCCTTCCAAGATGGGAGATTGGGAGCTATCACTTGACAGCCCGGGGTCGAGAGTTGGAGCCACAGAACTCTCCCTGTAAAGCCATGTTCTCTGCGTACCAGGCTTATGTGCTGAAACTCAAAGCCACACATTCTCTCCATTGCTTGGGGTACAAGAAATTGCATTACAGCCAGGAAACTAAAATTAGTGATTGGACATCCTGCACAAATAGAAAGCCTTTTTGAGTTGTGTAGTTTATCCCACTTCTCTGCTCCTTCCTGCTTTCAAGTATCCTCATTCCATGGTTCAATATACTGTCAGAATCCATTTCCACTCCTATAGCCTTGAGTTCCTTGAGAACATCAGCTTTTGTGAGAACATGAGTCTGTGTGGTAAATTTCTCCTTTTCCCTCACCCTGAAGCAGAAAAGCGAAGCTGCAAATGACTTCTATATTTCCCATCATCCAAATTTTTGAGGAGCATGGAAATGCAGGCAACATTTACAACCCCTAAATTCAGTGGAATTTTCAGGGCAGTAGATTGTTCTGAATAACACTGTATTAGTTCAATGCATGCCATCTTGTATTTGCCAGTATCTAAATCAGCAGCACAAAGGATGACCCTCATTGCACACTTGTTATGGTTTGTATCTGTGTGTCCCC
>NW_004955622.1:974-2390 GCF_000276665.1 Chinchilla lanigera
TTTCTAGCATCATCCAATGACTGCTAATGAAATTATGGAACTCATAGCCCAGAGAAATGTTGGGTAAAAGATGAGGATTCCTGTTGATCTCGTCTATGGCAAAAGTGAAAGCCAGGTAGTTGTGGTAGTTGTTGGGAGTAAGCCTGCGGAGAGAGCACAGAAGTCCTTAGGGAAAAGATTCAATGCTTACATTCCAATGCCATCCAGTACCATTTACAAACTGAATGCTTGTGTTCCTTCCACACACTCATATAATTACAACCTAAGTATGGTTATGATGATATTAAAAGACGGACTTTTTACAACACCTTTGGAATTAAATGAATGATCGGGATACATTTCTCATGGAGGAGCTTAGGGGCCTGACAAGATTCCTGGAAGAGTGGCTTCATCATTCTTTTATACCTGTTTTATACTTAACATGACCTTGCTATATGTATTCAGCATAAAATTTGTGTATAGAACTATACTGTGTGCATCTTTAGAAAGTGTGATCTTTTCAAATATTCTCATGGTTTGCTGGGAGAAAAATATATTTAGTGAAGTAAATATACTCTTCAATACTAACAAGTATCCACTTCTGTTGAAATGCTTTATTTCAGGAAAAAGACATTTCCTTAATATTATTAGTTAAATGTATCCCAACAGAATTGCTATCCACACTTGTGCATGTGAAGAAATCCTGGGGTGATGGACACATTAATCCACTTGATTTAGCTATTAGGTGATATAAATATATAGCAGCACATACCACTGCATCTATGAATACATTTAATTGTACTTGACACCTAAAGATAAAATTAAAGGTAAAAACTGAAATTCTTGCAAGTGAAAATTTAGATTTTGCTTAAAGATTAAAGCAGTTATTCACAATGAAGATGGCTGAATATCAGGAATACAAGTTCACCCTCCTGCCAGGGACTGATGGGACAGACAGTTGCTTCACCCTCCCCCTCCTGACAGAATTGTGTTAAGAACACTGAACATAATGTTGACAAAGTGCAATCTCCTTTGAATGTTGTTGAATGAAGTTTCTTAAAGAAGCTGCATCATACTTCTGAGTTTCAATTAACTCTTTCAGGTTTCACACTAGTGAGACAATGCGGTGCTTGCACACTCAGGTCTGATTTCTTTCACTTATGAGTATATTCTCTAGTTGTGAGCATTTATCTATAAAAGCCTCGAGTTCATCTTTCTTTATAGCTGAGTAATATTCGATTATATAAAAGTACCACACTTTTCTTATCCAATCCTCGGTGGATGAACATTTGAGTTGCTTCCACAGTTTAGCAAATACAAATTGTGCTGCTATGAACATAGGTGCACATATATCGCTGTGATATAATATTTTAGAGCTTCTGGGAAAATACCCAGCAGGGGAATATCTGGGTTGAATGGGACCTGTAGACCTAGTTT
>NW_004955622.1:2851-5781 GCF_000276665.1 Chinchilla lanigera
TTTTTTGGTTTTTCTCCGGTACCGGGAACCGAACTCACGACCTTGCGCTTGCCAGGCAGGCGCTTTTGCAGCTAAGCTAAATCCCCAGCCCCAAGAAACCACTTTGAAGATATCAATATGTAATCCAACAAGCATTGTTAATTTCCTACCACTGTGTATCTCTGTATCGTCTGTACTGTTCTTTTGCTATTCTGTAAAAGGTTGTCTGTCTGTTTATGCTTTCCTCCTTTTATTTTTGAAATGAAAAAAGAAGCTGTATATCAGGAGTAATTTCATTCAAAAAGTTGTTAAAACAAGATTTCTTTGTTAGCATCGCAATTACTTACTACTGCACTGGAGTTTCTAGCAAGTTTCCAGCAAGTTAGGAGAAAGAAAATGAATTGAAGAGACAAGCAGGCATGACTACCCTTTAGGAATAAGATTATTCACCTAAAAATAAAATAAAATTCTTGTTCAGGTCCCAAACGAACCTAAGTAAATGAGAATAAAAAAAGATTTCCAATAGAAAACTGATAAGTGAAAGTACTTTGAGATAAACATATATAGAATAGCAACAATCTTAACAGAACTTACTATAAGATATTCTAAAACCCTAAAATTCTAGAAGAGATAAAATCACTAAAAATATTTTATAAATGTCAATATAAAAAATTCTACCAGTGTTGCCACTACTCAGAAACACTAAAAGAAGAGACAAGTTTCATATCAAAGACAAGTATTTTACAAGTGCTCTGAAAATTGTGAAATGTATGAAAGTAGTGAAACTGTTTCAGAACATAAAAGGAGCATGCTATTCACAGAAAAAGCAACTAATAGATTCATCATTGGGACAGATTATAAAAAGGCAATCTATCTGTCTCTACCTGTCTGTCTACCAATCTGTCTACCTGCCTGTCTAATCTAATCAGTCTGAGTATCATCTATCCTTTTGTCACAAGATTTGCATGCAAATTCATTCAATATTAAATTATGTTATTCATGACGAAAAATAAGGTATTGTACAAATTAAAATTAAGTGAGTACACACATTTATAACAAAATATCTTCCAGAGATGCTAAATAAATTTTTAGAATATTAAAATAATAAACAACACAAAAGTATTTTCAACATTATACATTGAGATGCATTGCAAATAGGAGAAAGTAAAACACAAATGATGGGAATTTTTTTACAACTTAGATGCTTATAGTTATATCTTGTTAAGCATAATTTATGTGAAAATATTTACAACAAGCTCAGAGCCTATTAAATCATTTTTAAAATACTTGGTCTACAATATTTTCAGTTCCTCAGTATACAAAGCATTCCTTTACAAATTAGAAGACCTTTCCTAAGATAAAAAGATGAAGAAAAATGTCATCTAATACAATATTCTGAAGATAATGCACACAATATGATCAATCCAAATGTTAGTAGAGGATATGCTCATACAGCAACATGATGCCATTTCTTTAACTTCATCTTATGCCAGTTGTTCCATGTAAAGGTTGAGGATATACTACTTCCCTGAGGGGTTGTTTGAAAATGCCCATTGTTTTGTTGCCGTACATAGTTTGATGATATACATATGAAAATTCAAAGAATATATAACTTTGAGCAGAGCCCTTTGACTCTTCCACATTCTTTACCTTTCGTCAGGAGCATTCCTCTAAGTATCACACACCTATTGCCCTCCTTAAATGACAGGAGAAATTAATTAGAAAATTTGCAACATCCCCAAATGGTTAAGAATTAAATTATGATGGATGAAAGAATATAAATTATGCAGTCATAATAACTAGAACTTATTTTTCAAAAGTTCTTTCCTGTTTCCTTCTTATTTAGCAGGAATGAAAATTCTCTTCTGATCCCTAAAGATTTGTTCCTGGAGGATACATCAGCCTGGGCATAGTACCTGGGAATTGCAAGTGTGTTCTTTTCAGCCCCAGACAGAGCTCACAGTTCAGGGCTCTAGAGCAGGACCAACTGCAAAAGCAGCCTGACTCTCTGAGCATATGTGGGGACAGCAGAGGACAATAGAGGAATAGGTATCTCATCCTCTCTGCCTAGGAATAGAAATAGATCCTACATTGTTGAACTGTGCTTGGAACCTGATAATGCTTGATCCCTGATCATTTGCTTATTACCTGCTATACTCAGGTGATGTCTGATTGCACTGGGCTGTCTTCAGAATCCTCTCAGTGGGTTTAGCCAGATGCCCTCACTGTCCTCCCTCCATGCTCCTCGTTAGCTCTAGGCACACACAAGCTCATCCACCCTTGCAAATCCACTTCCACAAACCATATTGCAGTGTGTTCTGTACTGAGCGATATGTCCCGATCAAATAAAGTCCTTAAAATGATCAAACAATGACATGAGTAATTAGTCCTCTCACAGGGTTTAGGAGATGTCAAGCAGAGTTCTCTGAGTCCTATACTCAAAAATACTTCTGATCTGTCACAAACAAGAAACACTCAGTAGCTGGTCCTAGTTTCAAGCGCTGTGTATTAAGCACATCCGTAGCAACACACGTTTTAGAAAATGACGGAAGAAAAACGCACATTGAGGGTACACTGACAAATGATTCTATCACCAAGTTAAAAATACTAAAGCAATGTTCAATAAACTGTTAGCTGACACATTTGTGATTACATAGAAGAAAGAGAAAGTGCAGAGATAGTTACATCACCAGGTCGGAAGAGCTTCCACACCTACAATGCCAGTTATGGTACTGAGTGGTCCCTTCATAGGGTTTTCAGGGTGCTGGTTGCGAAGGCTCTCGATAGAGTGCCCTCGCTATGCATGTGATCCCAAAGTCCTGCCAGTGAGGCCCCTTCAATACCAGTTGACACATAGTGGGAGCATCCAAACTTCATGCATGACCAGAGGCAAAGAGTCTGTAGCCCCCACAAACTGGGCCAAGTTCCTGAGGGATCAAACATCTGCAACT
>NW_004955622.1:9716-53003 GCF_000276665.1 Chinchilla lanigera
ACTGAGGTAAGAAAGGGGGTCTAGGAATACCATGGAGTGCATTCCACCCATGTCACAGGAGATGAAGTTAGGCCGTCCTGTCACCAGACCCTGCCCCTGTGGGCCGACAGAGGGATGGCAGAGGAGACTGGGTGGGCAGGACAGTGAGGTCAGAGCCCTGTGGACAGTGGAGCTCACAGAGCAGAGAACACCGCAAAGCAGCGGCGGGCGAGGGGCTGGCAGGGAGCAAGGTGGCGTTGATGGAGCCAACTGTCCAGGACACTTCAGCACGTGTGGTATTGGGTAAGACTCAGCCAGGAGCCCGGGCCAGAAAGGTGACCATGCAGTGCCCTGTGTAAAGGGTGTCAGAAGACGAGAGAGTGGGCGGTACCTGTCAGACTCAGCCTATCAGGGAGCGCGGAGCTGCACCGAGGGGCAGAGCCCACCAGAGGAGTGAGGCCCATGGAGCCCAAGGGACCGGACTGGATGCCAGAGAAGCTCCCCTCAGTTCCTGAGTTGGAGCTCAGTGGGATGGAGTGAATAGAGCAGGTGAGAAGGAGAGGTGGGCGGAGCCTTCTGGAGGCCTTGGAATGGAGGAGGTGGCTGTTCTGGAAATCCTCTCAGACTGCACCTTTGGGTCTCACCCTTTGAGATGCTGGAATAACGGGGGCTCCTTGTTCTGCCCTGGCTGAGATGTCATCTAAGACTCATTTCGCCTGGAATTTACACATTTATGAGCATTTACCCGTTTATTATTATTAAATTTACCTGTTATTATTAAATTTACCTATTATTATTAAATTTACCATTTATAAAATTTACCCGTTTACAAACACAGGGCAATGGAGAGAGGCAGAGGGCTCCAGTTGCTCAGCCTCCCTTGTTTCCACCCACTCATGGGTGCTGTGCACTCTCCATGCATCCGTGGGGTGCATGCTGCGTCTTCTGTTGGGTTCCATAGTTTGAGTTCCCTTACCATGGAAGAGTCCGGGGGATGGTGCAGCACAGACATGTTTTTCTGGAAGGATAATTGTCCCTGGTTCCTTCACAGAAGTATCTCCTGTAGCTGGGACGTCCCAGGGTGTTTAATGCAAATCCTCAGACCTCAGCCTGGTCAGATCTTTAAAGTTGCCTTAGTTCGACCCACATCCCACTGTCCTTGTGCCTGGGCAGTGGAAGAACATAAGCGGGAGGAAGACGTGGTAATTACCATGGCAGTGTCAGTTGCCTCATTGTTGCCATCTGGACATAAGGAAAATAGCTCATGTGATGCCTGCTGGTGGGAAGCCACCCCGACTTCATCATTCACCGAAGGAGGGCTTCCTGATGGATGGGGCACAGGATCTGTATTTTGACAGTATGATCATGTAGTCTTGCATGGAAAAATAGCCTGCATCTAGTTTTATGTAAAACACGATGTAGCAGGCACTGTTCTAAGCAGAGCAAATCAGCCAGGAATCCCTGGTTCTGTTCCACTAGAAGGCTGCTCCTCTGGAGGTCTGACCGAAGAATGCAGGCAGTGGGCAGGCCTGGGGGACTGACTCCTGAGGCATCTGCTCTGTTGTCACCATCCAGGGCTCCACTTCCACTGCTGAATTGTTCCGAGCCACACCTCTGACCTTGTCACTCATCTCCCAGAACCCCTTTCCTGCCTGTCACATAAGCAGGAGCTGGCCCCTGCCTGCTTCTCCAGTGCTATCTCCTCACCATCCCCCGGATTTTAGGAATCGCTGGCTGCTCACCACCCCCCCTGAGTGCATACAATGCCCTCTGCTCTATGTGGTGCCTACCCTTTCTTAAACTTGCTGACCTACGTATTAGACATCAGAGAGCACCTGAATTGTATGTAATTCCTTTTCTAATGACCACTGGAGTCTGGGCATACTGGCTTGATTACTTGTAATTTTGGGAAGCCCCTTAGCACTTCCTTTTTGAGCAGCCTATATTTGTAGTGCAGCTCCAAGTGAATTTTATATGTGCAATGACTTTTTCAGCTCTGAGTGTGGAGAGCATACTATGGCGTCTACTCTCCACTGTATTTTACTGCATCCTCTCTGAGGAGAACAACAGACACACAATTTCACTCAGCAGCCACGTGAGGGTCTGAATTCACGCATGGCCTGGTCCTGTAGCTATTGTTGCTACAGTGTTTCATGAGACTGTGCGAACGTGGGAGGGATTCCTTTCTCTCTGATATGCGCTGTTTTGATAAACCAAGAACCAATTAAATAAAGGGATTTTTCCTCAAAAACTTACATTTATTTTTAAGCAAGTATTAGGTAAAATCAGATATTTTCTTCTGCTTTTTTCGCAGAATTTCTTTTATTTCAACTGTGTAAGTTTGCACATACTGCCACAGTGTAGGAGGGGTCAGCAGAGTTGTATTGCGTATGAAATCGAAACAGTGGATTTTACTTGGTCTCTGCTAGTGTGGCATGAGAGGACATTTCATCCTTTATACACGACTTCTCTATAAATAGAATCTCTTATGGTGAGACAAATGCTAGAAAGATAGCACTTAGCAGTAGTGTTTGTTTTCCCTCCCAATGTAGAGTTTCTCTTCATGGTCCTGTAATGCAAAGTACGTAACAAGTTATGCACATAAAGTGTCTGTTTTTCTACTTGAAGCAAAGATTTTCCCAGGGTGAATAGCTAGGAATATTAGTGAGTCTTCCCAGAACATGCTAAGAAGATTTGAAGGGAAGTCACTGGGCCTGTCTTGTTTCACATCTCAGTTTGTTTCTTCCTCTGTAAAATCATGCTCAAGATCCTACATCGTGGAATTGTGACAATTCAGTGAGACCTGGTGTGTGAGAAGGCTTTGAGGGCTATGCTGCTGGGGGTGGGGGACAAATGGGGTCCTGTTACTCCACAGGGCACTTTGGGTGCAATGGGGGAGGCGCCCATCTCTGCTGCTGGATCAGACCTCTCGCCAGGTGCATGGCTGTGTGAGTTGAGCCCATTTGTATTTTAGTGCCATTGTGCTCCTGTCCATGCAGCCGAGGACACAGGCTCCCCAGGGTTTGTGTCAGTTGTGTGGGTTAGCAGTCAAAATTCATGCAAAGGAGCCTGCTGACTGCCTCTCCCAGACATTTTCAGCTCCTGCTTCCCTGGGTGTCAGTGGAGCCCAGCCCCTGCCCACTGCCCTGTCCCAGTGCGTCTCTGGAAAGCTTCTGTGCGAAGATCAATGCCCTCGGCTCAATGTGTCTGCAGCTGATGTCTTTAGGCATTTCTTGTTCCTCCTCCCACACTGGGCTTCCCCAGTTTCTCTAGAAAAATGAGCTTGTGTGGAAATATTCTGTGCAGCCTCTTTCCTGCTAACAGGCACAGGTACTAATGAAATCACTCAGGGCACAGGCCATCACACATAGCACATGACTTGACTGTTGTTCAGAAATTGGTTTGAGAACTGCCAGCATCTCTGCTGTGCTGACACGTTGAAATCCATCTTTAGGAAAGTGACCTGCTTTCCACTTGGAGGAGGATGGAGGTGGAGATGAGGCCTTCTCAGGCATGAGTGTGATTTCTGTCCTTGAAGGGACCATTCCTTAGAGCTTTCTGGATGTCCTGCCTGGCTATGGTTTGGCTTTCAGCATCCATCATATGTGTCACTTCTCTGCTGTGCAGTCACTTGAGCAGCTTCTTACCTCCCCAAGGTAGCTGTCTGGACCCAGCATTCCTTCACCATGAGTCGAAGAATTGTCCCCAAAATCCCCCCCATTTTTTTACCCTTGACAGTCTGTAAGAGTTGAAGTCAGTCTGCTGAGCTAAAGGGTTGTTGGAGGAATGGAAGCCCTTTCCAGTGAGGAGGCTTGAGGCGGTCACTACCCCATTGTGATGGTTAATTGTGTCACCTTGAGCAGGAAATGCCTAGCAGATTAGATGAGCACAGTTCTGAGTTCATGGAGACCACTGTAAAGCAGCCCTGAGCAGCATTTACATTAACCAGTGGGCTTTTCATGTTTACTTGTGAGTCTGTCCATGACCTAGGCTCCTTGTCTGGAGATGGGTGGTGGACTCACAGTAAGTGAACCTCTGTGAGTCACTAATCCCTGCTACAACCGGTAAGGGCAGATGAAGCCAGAAAGCCTCAAAGGATAAGACAAGATCACAGCCAAGGAGACCTGGGTCCCATCTCAACTATATAAAGACTGTAGCCTCAGGGATCTTATTCCTGGGTGAATTAATTTAATGCCTTACTTGGAGAAATCCTACAGTGATGTTGCCCTTCTTTCGTACTTCCCTCCCTTCTTCTGATAAATATGAAGCTCTCAGAGAAGTTCCTGGTCTTAGCCTTGAGAGACTCTCAGATTCTGTGAGAGCACTTTGATCCTCCTGGAGCCCAGAAATGACTGCATTTGCCTTTTTATTTAGCCTTCGCCATACACTCAATCAGGAGATTATGGATCTGATTAGCCAGAAATATCTAAGGGATATTATTAACAATGTATTGTGTATGTCTGCATGATTGATTTAACGGGAGAGGGAATACCCACCTCGAATGTGGTGGCCCTGACCAGTAGGTCTGTAGCCTTGATGGTATAAAAAGGGAAAGAAGAAGGAAGTTTCACTTTTCCTCCTTTGGAGGAGCTTTGCCTTCACCTTTACCTCCAGGCTTCCAGTGCAGACTTCCGCCTTCCTGTACAGAACCTCAGCTTCCTGATACAGACTCCCAGGGGATTCTGCAGGGAGCTCCAGGTCTTCCACCTTTGACTGCATCCTCCTCTCTCCAGGATGCACATGGACTCTTGCATTCTCTACCCCTATATGTAGTGTTTTATGTTAAATATGTTCTAATACAGGTAGCCATCCCCATTTCTCTCTGCTTTTTCTTAACAGTGCACCATCTTGCCCAAGCAAAGTCTGCTTTTTTCCCCATTCCTTCTTTTGTCTCATTTGCATTTTCTTGCAATCCTCAAGTTCCTTTTCTCATTACTGGGACACAAAACCCAACACTCACAAGTTAAAGAAGGAAAAGTTTATTTCAGCTCACAGTTTTTAGACATTTCACTTGCTAGGTGCCCGGCTCCAAGGCAGGACAGCTGGGAAGACAGGCATGGCAGAGGGAAACAGTCCACGGTGTAACAGGGTTGGGTCTTCTGCCTTCAGTAAATCCATTCAGTCACCTCCAGCACTGTGCTGCATCCCATCAGTGGACTAAGTTAGGACCACACACACCCTACATCTAGGCAGCCCTAAAAAGCCCCAAGCTTGTGAGGCTTTGGGGGGACATCTGGATACAAGCTATAACACTCACTTCATCCTGAATGTTCCCTCTTCTGACACTACTTTCTGAGATGAGTCTTTTCTCGCTACATTTTCTTTCCAGCTTGCTTGTGATAGACAGACACACACACTCACACTTCCACACTTGCTGTCACGTGCATAGTCATTCATCTATTCACCTGTGGAGACCTCACACGTAAATAATGTAGGACTCCTCTACCTGAATAAGGAGGGATAATGTACAGGGCCAACAGCAGTGGGAGCAGACATCAGGGAGGTCTCACTCAAGGGAGGACCGTGCATCTGCTTCTTCAGGTGTGGGACTAACCAGTAATGCACCTCATCAGAGCTGCTATTTACTGATCCTTCACCAGGTGCAGGCTGAGCCTGTCATGTGCACTGGTTTATTTACTCCACAATGTGACCAGCAGAGATTTTTTTTCCAGTTTCATGTGAGGAAACTGAGGTCTTCAGAGTTCCCTGAACTGAGGTCCAGCTACTCTGGGCAGTGGGACCAGACTGGGAACCCAGGTGTGTTAACCTGTAGGGCCTGCTTTGAACCCATCTGGCTGTATTCACAGCCCTCACCTGGTAAAAGTAACAGCAAGTGCATCCCCGGGCTGAGCGAAGAGCAGGAGGAAAGGCATGAAGTCAGGAGGGAGCAGAGAGAGCTCATCAGTGGGAGGTCAGCTGTGTGGCCTTGCTCAGTGGAAAGAGACCTGCGGATGGAGCAGATGCCTGAGAAGAAGTGCGGCGGCCAGGGAGCTGTGCACGCTGTCCCCTAGATTTCACACTAGGGGGCTGTTTCCCTCACAGTCTGAGCCCAGACACATGCTTCCTGCATCCTTCAATCTTCCAGTTTTGCCTCCAGAGTCTCTTTGGATGTGGGCATTACCTGTGGCATTCTGATCCCACAGGGACAGTGAACTGCCCTGGCAAAGAGCTGGCAAGGGTACTCTTCTCATCTCTACGTTTTTCAGTTTGTGTCACTGCAGATTCCTCGCTCTCTGACACATTGGCTTTCAACAGCAGGAGAGTAAACTGTGCTGCATTTTGTAGTTTTGAGTAACATGCTGTAAACATACTCAGATACTATTCCAGTATGAACTGTCTGCAATGACTGCACAGGGTGGTGGAGTGGATCTTTTAGGCAGAATTGGATGTCAGTTCCTTCCCTCTGTCCTGCTGGAATGATCATTCAGGTGGAGCACAGAGAACATCAGCCGGACTCCTAGCTTGCAACTCAGTGACTGCAGGTACCATTCCTCATGGAGGACATTCCGGGGCACTTAATGCAGAAGTCTCACTTAATCCTCCCAGAAACCTGGCAGTGTTCTCCAAGGGGTTTAAATTTTATAGATGGGAAAGTGGATGCTTGGGACGGCAGGGTGCTTACTCATGGAAACCCAGAGGAATGAGCAGTGGAGAGGAGGGGTTGACATTCTTCTTACTCAGCTTCTGAGCTGAGCCAGCCAGGTGTCCTGGAATGCAACTCCCAGGAAACTTGACCTGGACAAGAGGGTGGGTTGAGAATTTGCTACAAAGGGTGTTGCCTGGAGACCCTGGTTCTAATCCCTGGTCTACTGAGTCACTGGGGACCTTGGAAAATACTGCTCAACCTGTTACTCTAGGAAGACCCACAGGGTTTATGGCCATCGCTCAGGGAATCTGTTCTCTGACTCTTGTGACAGAAGGAGCGTCTACCAGGGAAGGACAGAGAAGCGGTAGGATCCATCACTGCCCACCCCATAGCCTCACCTTCCGCCAAGGGCCCTGGCTTACCTATTCCCCTACAGTCTACATCTACCAGTACCACTATTCTTGCTGCCCCTTGTACAGCAGCACTCTCCCCACAAGCAGCCCCATGGTTGGCACCTGCTCTCGGTCACCACCCCAGATGCCCCTGCTCCCATTTCTGTCCTGTGCTATGTGCCTCAGAGTCCTCAACTGTCACCAAGTGAGTTGATCTTCCTGTCTTTCCCCTTCCAGAAGCAGGGCCATGTCTGAATCCCTCAGTGTGGTTTCCCAGCCCCCAGCACCATGCCTGACATGTAGTAGGCATTTGAGAAGTCATTGTTGAGGGAAGGCATAGGGCACATGTTGATTGGTCCAGAAGGTGTGGGGAGGGCAGGCTTTCATGTAGGTTCTTCCTCTGCTGGGAGGAAGGAGAGACGAAGGGATGGCTCAGGGCAGACTCCAACCCCAGAGTAGGGGGCCTCTTCCTGAGGGCACAGACCGTGGCAGCAGAGCCCAGGGCCCACTCGGCTGCCCTGTGTCAAACCTCTGGGCAGCAGTGTGGGGAGGGAGTCCTGAGGACTGGAGTGGCCATCATGACCTTGAGGTAGGAAGTTGGTTAGGCTCGGGGCCAGGTTCTCTGGGTTTCAGTCTTTGCAGCCCAAGTTATATCCCTTGGTCTTAGTGTCCACATCTGTAAAATCAGGACAGTAGTGGTCCACACCTCATGGTGCTTTTGCTCTCTGGAAGTGGACTAATCTCTAATGCATAGAGCAGAGCTGAGTACTAGTGAGTATCTTAGAAGACTTGGCCAGGCCTTTTATGAACTGAGGCATTGGGCCCCTTCCCACACCATTTCTGCAGCAATGACACAGGTATCTCATTACCACCCTTGCACATATCTCACAAGAGATATCTGTGATGTTGATCAGGAATTGGCTCAGTAGAGGGACTGTGCTAGGGAGCTGAGAGGGTCTGGCTTAGGGCAGCATGTAGGTCAGGATGTGAGGAAGTAGGCTGGAGTAGACAGGGACACCTGTGCCCTCTGGCTTCCTGGCTCTGCCTGAAAAGTCACCCATTTTTCTGAGGCTCTCTTTCCCATCCTTGTCTGGTGTTTGATGAGTGAATTTGAATGTCTTCCGCCCTGAGTACCATGTGAAGGCGTCACGATTTGTGTTTACTGTCACACTCACTTGTCAGCTGAACAAGGCTTTCTACTTTACAGGATTAAAATCAAATCACTTACAAAGTTGTAACTCACAACAGTTGAATGCTCCCTCTTGACAGAAGCAGTTTTGACAAGAAACAGGTCATGAAGTCCCAGGACTTCTTTGCCAGTGCTGGGGCTTCAGAGGCAGTTTAGGGCCAGGAAGAGAGTGCAGGTGCGGCTGGGGAAGTAGCAGCCCAGGCTGGAGCCTGAATCCCAGTCCTGGCAAGTTTCTAGGAGGGGGACCTCCTGGAAGTCCTTTTCTCCTCAAATATTCCAATTCCCATGTGTAAAACTATGGACAGTGATGTCCCCTACCGACAGCTGCTTCAGACTACAGCACAGAGGGCCTAGCATGATTAGGGCACCCAGTAAGTCTCAATAAATTTTCCTTTGTTTGCACTGCAGAGAATTGGAGTCATTGCTGTTACTGTACCTGATCATATGGTTTGATAGCATTGGGAACAGGTTTGTGGGGGGAATTTGGGATGGATTGGAGTTGACTGGTAGAGAAGCCTGAGCATGTGGAAATACAGAAATGGAGACACAGGAGAGAAAGCTAAAAGCCCAGGTGACTAAGAATTTCTTTAAGCAGGTGAGTCAGTCATACCAGGAGCTGGGGCTGTGCAGAGTTGAGGGGAACAGAAGGGAGGGGGTAGTTCTCTTTCCGTAAGTTTGTTTCAGATGGGGCAGTGACAAGGTATTATATTCTGAATTTTAAATGTATTGAGGTTTTAACAATATATTTAAACATCTGAAGACAGCAAGAGAAGAGTAAAATTCTCCAGGTCTCCAGTTTGTTTTTGTGTTTACTCCCTCGGTCACCTCACTCTTGTGTCCCATCGATGGATCCGTGAACTCTACTCACCCTTTTTTGTCTTTCATACTCCTTCCACCCACCCGTCCATGCTTCCATCCACCCATCCTTATAACCACTCTTTGAATCCCTCCAATAAAAGCAAATACTTTTTTTGCATATGTGTAGTAAAAAATCCAGTACAAAGGAGAAATATTGTCTCCTTCTTTTAAAATACTTTCCAAGTATTGAATTCAAATATACTCTCAACAGTGTCAAAGACCTACACCCTGTGACCAATTAAGGTTTTAATCAGAAATAAGTATTCAGTATTATTAGTGAAAATCTTAGATTTAAACATTTAAAGAAAAAATAGTGACTCAGTGGACAAAAACTGGATATGGGCATACAGTGAGCTCATCCACCAACTTATTTAATATTGACTTCAGACAGGTGCTTGTTAAATCTCCCAGTACCCCAGGTTGAGCTCAAACTTGCAATCCCCAGCCTCACTGTTCCATATAGGTGGCATCTCATGTGTGTACTACCATGCCACATTAGCAGGAATCCACAGGTACATACACAGTAAAGAACATATAGCAGGTAAATCACTTCCTGTGACATTACCTAAAAGCCCCTTAAAATACCTGCATATAACCACGAGAAGAACGTTTATGGAGTAAATTTGTATATAATATAATGCAAATGTACATCATACACAAATAGCTGTCAATAACATGATTAGTAAGGAGAAAAGCAAATACAAACCTTGGATGGAAACATGTTCTACTACATATCTGCAGATTATTGCACAAAATATTCTATGAATTCAGTGCACTGGCATCTTACAATCAACAGTGTTTCAACTTGCATTTCATCAGCCAATTCTAGAATCCTAAAAGCCATGTGCAACAGAAAGTTTAAAAGAAATGCAACTACTTGCAAAATGGAAATGTGAGAAGACACTATACATAGAACTATGAAAGTATACTATCATTAGCACATTGAAGACATGATACTCTTTCAAAAGAAAAAAGCAATAAAATATATTAAAGGATTCAGAAATAAAGTGACATATAGGAAGGAATTTATTATCTTTTTAAAATGAAAAAAAATACTGAGAATGCCAAAAGGGAGACAAGATAAAAGTGGATAGTATAATCATAGAACCAATAGGATGAATTCTGACTTAAATAGGCAACAAAATATCCAGAATAAAATCAACATAAAGAGATAAGGACTACAGCTTCTAGTGAACATTATGCTATTACAAAAAGAAGTTGCATCAATTAGTAATGATAAAAGTCCTGCTATAGACTACAGTATCTTACTTCACATATATTCAGCTTTGAATTCAGACTGTCTGTGTATATTAGAAAACATGTTTAATGGTAAGAAGGCTCCTTTCTGACAGAATGTGTTTTGTCCCTGATCCCAGTAAGACAATTTCTCTCAGGCTTTAGCAAAATAATATAGCACTTGGGGGCAAAGATGCAGCCCAGCAGCCCCGCACTGGAGGTCAAGATGGAGAAGATCTCCATGGCCACCATGACCTTCCCCTTGGTGCTATGGTACACGGGGAGGAAGGTGACCCACACACTGCAGAACACCAGCATGCTGAACGTCAGGAACTTGGCTTCATTGAACGTGTCAGGCAGGTTCCTGGCCAGAAAAGCCACGGTGAAGCTCAGCAGGGCCAGGGAGCCCAGGTATCCCAGGACACAGTAGAAGGCAGTGAGGGAGCCCTTGTTGCACACGATGATGATGTGGCCATGTTCAGAGTGAGCGTCTGTGTCAATGTAGGGTGGATTTGTCCCCATCCAGACTCCACAGAGAGTGAGCTGGATGAGGGAGCAGATGGGGATGATGGAGTTAGGAGCCCCTGATACCAGCAACTGCCTCATCCTTCTGCCCGGAGCAGTCACCTTAAAGGCCAGCACCACAGTAATGGTTTTGGCCAAGACAGAGGAAACAGCCACAGTGAACACAACTGCAAATGAGGTCTGCTGCAGGATGCAGGTGGCTGTGCTGGGACGGCCAATGAAGAGCAAGGAGCACAGGAAGCAGCAGGTGAGGGAGATGAGCAGGGTGTAGCTGAGAGCCCGGTTGTTGGCCTTGACGATGGGAGTGTCTCGGTGCTTCACAAAGAGCCCAAGGACAGCAGCTGTGAGGACAGTGAGACTCAGGGCGGTGCCAGCCAGAGCTTTTCCCAAGGGATCTTCATAAGCCAGAAAAGTCACAGCTTTTTGGAGACAGTGCTTTTGCTGAGAGTTGGTGTACTGATGGTTTGGACACTTTACACACTGTTCCATATCTAGAAAAAATTGAAATTATCAACTGCATAGGTTTATGGTTTCTTTGTTATTCACAGACCCATCCCCTGAAACACATTGGACTTCAACTATGCTGTTACTTTTCTTTTATTTTCTTTTTAAATTTTGATGCTTGGGATTGAACCTAAACTTTTCACTCAAGTATTTTCCCTGCCTTTAAAATTTTATTACTTTGACATAGGATCTTCTCAAATTACTTCATTGCTGAGGCTCCATTAAGATATAAAATACACTAGCCTCAGTCTCATGACCCCTGGATTCCAGCAAGCATCACCACATCTCATTTTTCCATTTCTTTTCAGACAGAAAGTAATAGAATGGCATAGAGAGAATAACTCCCAAGTAATACTGACTGAATGACTCCTGAGTCTAAACAGCACTTAGCAGTGCTGCTATTTATTCTCCTTTTATATCAGGTATATCCATAAAACATTTCTTTGTTTCTACAATGTAATAAGGATCTACCTATCCAAATCAAATCTTTATATATTAGTCCTCAGGTTATCATTCAGTGAGCAATCCCATATGAGGAAATCAGCACATTTTGCTCAATCCCAGAGAAATAGATATGGAAAAAAGTATCTAATGTCAAGTGATCCCATCATTGAGCCTCTCCATCTACAAAAGTGCTTTATCCAAGTTCACATTTAAATTTTATTGTCCAAGGTGTATTTTAATAGCTTAATTCTGGCATCTTTCAAAGTATTACAGGATATATTACTGTTTATTAAATTATTTTAAAAAGTTTCAAGATCAATTTTCAAAATTTTATGTATGAGTTGCTTATGACTGAGGTTTGGAAACAGGTTATTTTTCTTTAAAAAAAATAAAAAAAAAATGAATATACAGATTTTCAAAACAAGATGATAGGAAATTAACAAAGGTTGGTACGTTGCATATTGTTATCTTCAAAGTAATTGTTCAGATCAACAGATGTAGGCATGCAAAACTCATCAATCAATTAAGCATTAACTGTTTCAATAAACCACAAGAAACCGATACTACAATTTTCTTAGCTAACTTGTGCACCTTGAAAATAACCAAAATGCCCATCAACCAAATAAGAACTAAAATTTACAATAGATTTTGTGAAATAGAAAGTAGTTGTTCGAAAGGAAAGGGGAACTGTGTAGCCAATGGAAGGAAAAATTTAAAACTGAGGAAGAAGGATAAAATGGAAACAAAGATTTGTAAATAAGGAGAGGAATAGGGGTTGAAGAGAGGGGAGGAGATTGGGAAAAAAGAGAAGTCAGGATATATACAGGTGCACATTCCCTATGATGAATTTGATCATTATGTATATCTAAATTATACCAATAAACTTAATTCTTAAAAATTGACCACAAATCATAAAGTATGCTGTAGGACGCCATATGTACCATATTTTTTATTATTGAGATACTTTTTTCCTCCTAATTTGTCAATAAATACATTTGCTGTTGTTAATTTGTAAATCATTGAGATGTACAATTTTATTATCTTGTCTCTACCTATTAGCATCAGTTTTCTTTTCTCAGGAACTACTGCATTTAATCACATTTTATAAACTGAGTTTCTCATGGCATACTGTCCCTGAAAAATATAGTTCATTTTTTAATTATGCAAGGGGATTTATTAGACTGACAGGATCAGAGGCTGGAGAGTCCACAGTGGCCTTTGTGCTGGAGACCCAGAGGACCCAGTAGCTGCTCAGTCCAAGAAGTTGGAAAGGACAGAAGAAGAAGGTTCAAGGGTGCAGCACCAGCCATGGCTGAAGGCCTGGAAGCTCCCAGGAGAAGCAGCAGTGCAAGTCTGCTTTGGGAAGATGAAGAAACTAGATACCTGAAGATAAGGTCCAAAGAGGAGGGCTCACATGGTTTGGAAATCTGGGGCTCTTCCAGGTGGACACACTTCCTTCTTTCTCTTTTATTCCATTCATGTTATAACTAATCCACACCTGGAGTGGGTCTTCCCTCCTCAGTTTTCTGGCTTACAAGTCAATCCTGTCCAGACACACCCAGAACGGTGCTTGATAAATCTGCTAGGCATTTCTCAATGCACTCAAGTGTTCGCATTGTGATTAACAGTCATAGGCATGTATTATTTTTTGTAATTGTTCTTAAATTGATTGGTATCGTTTAGATATACATAATGATCCCATTCATTATGGAGAACTTGTACTTGTACATGGTATATCCTGATTCCTCTTTTATCCCCCAATCTTCTCCCCTCCCTTCACACCTTCTTCCCTTCATTATTTACAAAGCTTTGTTTCCATTTCATCCTTCTTTTATCATTTTTCTTTGCCTTCCTTCCCTTCTCCTGTCCCCTCTCTAGTTTCCCTTTCTGTTGAATAGTTTCTTCCTCTTTCACAATACCTTTTATGAACTTTGGTCCTTATTTACACTTTTGGTATCTCACAACAGAGAAAAAATGCAATATTTACACGTGTGTCCAATCTATTACACTTAAGAGTTAAGAGTAAAATAAACACACTCTCAAGGTGCATCTGTTTACTTAGATATCTCAAGTTTGTTACTCTTCATGCCTGAGTAGTATCCAATTGTATAAAATAACCCATATATTTTTATCCATTCATCAGTTTTGGGGCATTTGGGTTGTTTGCAAGATTTAACTATTACAAACTGTGCTGCTATGAACATGGGTATGCATATATTGTTGAGGTAGAATATTTTTAATTCTTCCAGGAAGATACTCAGAAGGGGACTATCTGGTTCAAATGTAACCTTTAATCCTAAATTTATGAGGAATCTTCGCTGTAATTTCTACCACAGTTGCACCAGTCTATACTCCCACCAACAGTGAGGAAGGGTTCCTTTTTCCCCACAGCATTGCCAGCATTTGCTATTAGTTGATTTCTTGAAAATATCCATTCTTTCTGGAGTGAGATGGAATCTCAGGACTGTTTTAATTTGCATCTCTTGAATGACTAATGATATTGAACTTTTAAAAATATATTTATTTGCTGTTTGTATTCCTTCCTCTGAGAAGGGCATATTCATCTCAGATGCCCATTTTTGGATTGGGTCTTTAAATTATGGGAAGGCTAATTTTCTTCAGTTCTTTATATGTTGGAGATATTTGTCTTTTTCTGAGTGACAATGGCGAAATTATTTTCCCACTCTGTGTGGCCTATTCAGTTTATTGGTAACTTTTGTGGTGCAAAATATTTCTAATATGATAAGACCCCACTTGTTGATTCTCTGTGGTATTTCTCATGCGATCAGAATTTTGTTCATGAAATCTTTGCCTATACCTAAGTCTTCAAGAGTTCTACCTATTCTCTCTTACAGAAGATTCAGTGTTTCTGTTTCAATATTTAGATCTCTGATGCATTTAAATTTTAGTTTAGTGCTTGGTGAGAGGCATGGGTCTAGTTTTAGTCTTCAGTATGTGGAAAATGAGTTTTTCTAGCACCATTTATTAAAGAGGCTATCGTTCTTCCAGGGAACATCCTTAGCCACTTTGTCAAAGATAAGATGACCTAGTGTGTTTTTAGTTGTGTCTGAATCTTCTAATCAGTTTCATTGATCCTCAGGTCTTCTTTTGCCAGTACCATGCTGGTTTTATCACAATAGCTTTGTAGTGTAATTTCAAGACAAGGATTGTGAAATCTCCTGTCTTGCCTTTGTTGCCCAGGATTGCTTTTGCTATTCTAGGTCTCTTCTGGTTGCAAACGAATTTTAGCAATATATTCTCTAATTCCTTGAGATTGTATCCCTCAATTCAGAGTAGAATATGTGAATTTAATTTAAAAGGAAGAGAAGACTGAGCGTCTTGTTCTTTTAAGTGCATTTTCTGTATGAGTGAAAAAATCTAGCTCCTGTCTTGAAATGAATGGCCTATTGTCTCGGTTACTTTTTACTCGTTGCTGGGACAAAATATCTGACGACCAAAATTAAGGAAGGAAAGGTTTATTTCGCTTACAGTTTGTGGAGGTTTCAATCCATACTAGGCATGATTATAAGGCAGAGTGGCACGTGGCAGGGGGCTGCATCCCAGGGTGGAAGCACAGCTAAACCATCACCCACAATCATTCAACTCTAATAGCCTGCCCATGGTCGCATGAGGCTTTGGAGGGGACACACAGAATAAACCATAACACCTATCCTCTTTTTATTTTTTGTGAAAGAATCAGTATATTTTTGAATGCTTATAAATTTCACTGCTAACACTATTAATCAACAAAATTTAGAGTGAATATTACATTATGTGCATTATGTACTCCCATCTGTTAATAGACATGGTACTGTGGAGATATTGGGATTATGGAGACTTTTCATTCCTTCTTAAGCTTGGTTTGCTAAATTTTTGTGTGATTTTATAGACTTCAAGTCATAGCTTGATATGAACTTAATTATATTTTCATAAGAAAGGTTTTCTACATATCAATACTGATGGCCAAACTTGTCATGATATTATAAAAAGCTTTTGTTTTTTTTCTTTCTTCTTGATCAGTTATGCCAAGTACTGTCACTTTTTGTTGCCAAAATTGTATTTAACTGTGCTTATTTCTTCTATCTTTTACTTTCTTAAAAATTCCTTTCAGACTGCATTCCATCTTTTTATTTTCTGTGTGCTCAATTTGCTTTGCTTTTTTCTAATATATAATGAATATTTCAGATGCAGAACTTTACTGTTTTTACTTAAGATACTATAGAAATGATCCCTGAAAGTATAGCCTTTACTATTCTTCTGTAAATACCCAAACTACAGTACATGTATGTGGAATAGATATTTCTGCTAGTATAGTTTTAGCATCAATTCACAGGATTTTTGGTTTCATAACATTTTTAATTTGTGCTTCAATCTATTCTATACACTGTATATGGTAGATAGTGGAGGCATGTATTGTCTGACATTAATAGGTGCATTATTCTCTGTAAATGCACTTACAATATTTTTTAAAGTACCATATTCCCACACTATGAATATATATGTACATACATATGTGTGTGTGTGTGTGTGTGTGTGTGTGTGTGTGTGTGTGTATATATATACAGGTGCAGTACATAAGAAGTCTCATATTTCAGAGAACATTTGAAATCATACTGCTTATGTTTTGAAATCAAAACATATATCTGCCACAAAAACAAAATAGAAAATATTCAGAAGGAAGGTTATTCCACCATGTCATAATATATAACAGATATATGTCCAAAGTTGTATTTATGATGTGCAACAGTCTTCAATCTTAGAGTTCCATAAATTTATAGAAAAAGTTTCAACCCTCATCCTCATATGAGCTATGTTTAATAACATGGCAATTTCCTTTAGGGTATTTGAATTTTCCATGAATGGTACATATGCCATTTGGGCCACTTCCGTTAATGCTATCAAGGATTTATGACACAGATTTTTATTCCAATATAACAATTATGCTATCACCTCTGTAAAAATGATTGTGACACCCTGCTGAAATGTAGATATTACTTGTTAATTCCTTAGTCTGTATGCATATCATCCTTGCAGTTCTGGGGCACAAACTCTAATTCATGACATAGGCTGTCGCTTCTCTCGTCCATGCACTCATCCATGCATTTCAGGCATGAAATCCTAAGACTTCAGATTGTGCTGTGCTGTAAGCATACCATACAACAAAGACTTCCTCCTATCTTTAATCAAGCTCAGTCTCTCTGAGCACTGGCTTTGTGTGAAGAATAGTGCCAGGCCCTGGAAAATGAAGTATGCTTCACCCTTGTCTTGAGTGTAATCTTGCTGTGGTTTCAAAGAAAGAAAAGAGTTTACTTCAATCCTACTGCCTGTTAAACTTCATAACAGAGATGGAACTTAGAAGCCCTAGGGTAGAAGAAAGGGCTTTTCTTGAGAAAATGATGCTTTTAGTGGGGCTAGAAAAAGAACTCCATGTAGTTGCATGTGGTGGTGCACAACTATTATCCCAGGGAATCAGTGGACTGAGACAAATCTATCAGATCTTCAAGGCAGTCTGAGAAAAGTTGGGGATATTCTGTCTCAAAATAACAAATAAAAATAGCTGGGGACATAGGCCATTGATAGAGCACATTCTGGTTTAATCCCCAGCAGTCAAAAATAAACAAACAAAAGTCATAAGATTGGAATGAAATGAAAATACCTTGGGGTGCATTTCAAAGGAAAAGTATGTTTTCAAAGTGGGCAATAGCATTCAATATAACAAATAATTTGAAATGTGAAACCAAAATTTTATATTTTGCATTTAAAAAATTTTTATTTTAAAGACAGAAAGGTAAAAAATAAAAACAATAATACAGAGCATCACAGCAGAATAATAAGAAATTAACAATAGTCAATTTATTGCATATTGTTGTCTTCAGTGCAATTGCTCAGATTACAAGCTGTAGGCATGCAAAATTAATCAATCAATGAAAAGAAAAATTTTATCTTTGATGTCCTGTACAAGATTTTTTGCATTTTGTGTATGAATGGGCTGAATATTAAACAGAGTAAGAATTTGTCCATAAGGCTTGCTCCTACCTGTGTCATTGGCAATCTCATTGTCTGCACAAGGGGTGCAATCAAAACAGCAGGCAGCCTTTCCCTCCCGAGGGCTTTTCCTGAATCCAGGATTGCAACTCTCACTGCATACCGAGCGGGGAGTCTAAGGAAAAATGTATGGTGGTAACTTCTTACACTTTTACTTCCTTCTTCAGAGCTAGAGGAACAAACTTAATTTTCATGCATACATAAATAAAACTATCTAGTTGAATGCCATATTTATTTCATAACATGAAATGCATATCTACAAAAATATAGTTAAGTAAATGCATGTCTTTCTTACTCATCAGAAAGCTGGTGAACAAGATTTTTTCAAATTGAAAATTGAGGTGTTCAATTTCCACATGAGCACAATTTGGCCATTTCTTGAGAAGAATTCTGGGCACAAATACTATGACAATATGTAGCTTATTTTTTGGTTAAGTAAGTGTGTCATAATTAGGTCCAACACACCTCTGTAGTTCCTGTGGCCCACTCTATCATCTCCTCAGATAAACTCATTTTTCGGCCAAGGGGAGCATGTGAAGTAAATGTTCCTACTTTAACCTTCAGTCTAAGGCCTTCGGGAAAATTCTGAAAATTGAGAATGTCATACTCTGAATCCAGTTTCCTTCTGTCCTCCAAGTTCACTTCGTCTCCAGCAGGATTGTGAAATTGGATGTTCCTCAGAGAGCGATGCAGCTGAAAAGGACACATTATGCTATGTAAGCAGGGCTCCAGGGTAAGGACAGAAAACATGGATGGGGGAAAGAGCCTAAAGTGTTCTTCTTCCTTTTACATAAAGCAGCTTGAACACAGGTATCTATTAAATTAAAGCATGTGAATGTCTGAGGAATAAAATGTCATGTTACAAAAATGCTAGTCAGTTTCTGCAGAAAATTTTCTATGCAAGCCCATTTAAATGAAGTTTTAGGGCAGAGAATATAGCTCAGTGGCACTATGCCTGCCTGGCAAGAGCAAGTCATGAGTTCAATTCTTGGTACCTCAAAAAATAAAAATAATAAAATAAAATTTTGTTAGGCAAAGATATCAAATGTGGAATGAAAGTTTCTAATACACACAATGTCCACTGTCTATCTATTCCCACAGCAACAAAATGAGTTCATCAATATCATACAAGTTTCCAGAATTAAAAGAAAAATTCCTATAATATGTGCACTTAGGTTTTAATGCCATGTAGTTTAATAAGTGACTACAGGTTTTTCGGTTGTGCTTTAAGAATGTCATGGGACCTGTTTAAGTGGGCAGGGCATTCACATTTCATAGAGAGAAGCAAGGAGCTGGCCTCCTGTTTCTTCCTCCTTGCTAGTAGCTCCTTGCTTGTAGATCATTGCAACTCAGCTTAAGAATTATCTCCTTAACAATAAGTATTGCTACACAATACCTTGTATCTTGTAGAAATTTTTCTAATACTCTTGAGTAAAACACATAGAATAACTTGAGAGAAGCACCTTTATGACACTGCATGCCATCCAAGAGAATGCACTTTACCTGCCAGGGGGGAAACATCATCACTTGTCTATTTCTCATTGGTGGCCTTTGTACTTCAAAAAGCATCACATGGAGGGCATGGGCCACAGCGTACACAGCATTGTATATATTGTAGCTCCTATCACTCATGGCTGTGTCAAAACGATTGGGAGGCAACCAAGCCAGAGAGGCATTAGGTGTGCAGTTCTTCAAGGCACAGTCAGACTCAGAGAATGAGCAACCGAAATTCTTGGACCAATACATAAAAAGGTAAGTGTCTTCTGGGTATTTGAGAGGGGTCACTTCCTTGACAAAATTTTTGAAACCTGGAATCTCTTTGTGGTGATGTGCAAGAACAAGAGTCCCATGGAATGGGTCATGTATAAAATTTCTCCCATCCAGGCCAGCATGCCATTGTGAGTTTGTCACCCAGACTTTCCATGTTGCTAAGTTCTGCACTATGTTGTAGTTTACATCATGTGTACTATCAGTATCGTAGTAAATAACCACCACATTGACTGATGATGTATCTGCAGTCAGGACATCATGTTTCTGTATGGCTGAGAGATATGACATAGCCACAGTTGAGACCATTTTCAAAAAAGCTACACAGACTCTGTTCCTGTCCATCTCAGCTCTTACATCTGACAGAAACTGAAGACCCTTCTGGCCTTCTGTGATGAGCAGGCCCACCCAGGTCCAGCGGAAATGAAGCATCAAGGACACCACGCCAAGGGCCAAATACGTGTCCTTTGGGGCCACCTGATAGAGAGAAGGATACTGGCCACTGTCAGTCAGCGTAGGATCAAATGAGCCAAAGTTGACCTTAAACAAAGAAAATTGGAAGAAAATGCTAAGGAAGGTGGATGGAGAGCACAGTTTACCTGAAGCATACTTAGTAACAATTGACAGTTAGTTATACAAGGAGACAAATGTTCTGACCTTTCTTGGTAGTAATATCACTCCTTAAACACTTTTATAAAAATGTAAAATAATGGACTCAGACACCCAAGACATATCTTTACTCTCCTCCTTCAATGCAGAAAAATAACTGGTGGGTAACCCGTAAGCATCTATGTACAGAATGTAGCGCATTATACAGTTGGAACGATGCTAACCTCAGTCTCATTTTTAATCCTTTATGCTTCTGGTAATTGAAGCTCCATGGTTATGCTTCCAACATTTCCTGTCCCACCAGCCCTCACCTGTGGAAATCTGTAGAGTTCCAGCAGTGGTCCGATCTGATCTGAGGTGCCCCATGACATTTCTGCCAGTAGTGCTGCACACTTACTTTCTCTCTTACATGTGTAATTAGGGATTTCATGTTGTCCTGTGAGCAAAATGAAGGAATTCTCTAGTATCCTCCAATGACTGTAAATCAAATTATGGAACTCATAGCCCAGAGAAATGTTGGGTAAAAGGTGAGGATTCCTGTTGATCTCTTCTATGGCAAAAGTGAAGGCCAGGTAGGTCTGGTAGCTGCTGGGCATAAGCCTGCAGAGAGAGCACAGAGGTCCTTAGGGAAAAGAGTCAAGCAGTGATCATCTGCCAACCCAGTCCAATACTATTTATGACCTGAATGCTTAGTATCTTCCTCACTGCTCATATCATTAGAACCTGAGCATGAGTGTCATCATTTTCCAAGTTTAATTTTTGAATGAAATTATAATTAGATGCATCATGGGAGTGATTTTTTTCTGATGAAGGCCTTTAGTGGGCCTTAGAAGGTTGAAGGAAGAGTTGCTTCATAATTCTGCTATGTGAAGACCATTGATAAGAGTGTCACTCAAAAAGTAGGAATCAGTTTGTCTCTTGATTTTTCTCAGCCTGTGCAACTATTAAAAGTAAAGGATTGTTGGTGTCCACCGGGCTGGGCTGAACTTGGGACATCTTAGGGAAGCCCAGTGAGTTGGGGCTCTGCCTCTATGACCCCCTTGCAAGGCAGGGGAAACCTCGGACACCCACTCAGCCCCTGGTGGCTATCCGCCACACACAGTGTGTCTGCCTGGGCTGGGCTGAGCCCCAGACATCTTCAGGAAGTCTCGTAAGTCTGGGATCTGCCTCTCTGACCAGCGTGCAAGGCAGGTGAAGCCTCGGGCACTCTCTGGGGACTAGGAGGCTCCCCACCACACCCATAGTGTGTCTTCCAAGACTGAGCCAAACTTCAGACACCTTTAGGAACCTGGTGAGCTATGCTGGTGCCTCCCCCACTAGGGTATGAAGCACATGGATCTCCAGACAACTTCTGGGGCCTTGGTGGTCACTGCCACAACAACTGAAAACCCCCTGGTAGCTTAGCTGAAACCTGAACATAGCAGCCTTGGGGAGCTCACCTTCACCCCTCACTTTCCAGTGTGGGAAGCAGGCTCTGTCCTGGGCAATATCTGAAGTCTCGGTGAATTCGACCTGCATCCCCACTTACTCTTGTGGGCCAAACCGCAGACAGGCTCAGGAACTCCGGCGAGCATCCCCACCCTTCTCACACACGCTTGGGAGCCAACTGAGTACAAGAAGGATCAGGAGCATTTGGATCCCACCTTGCCACCACTCACCAGCACAGGAACTATGCTGAGCACTGGGAATCTTCAGACTCTCACCCTGCCACACACACACAATCAGGAAAGTGAGACTGCACTACAGGGAGTCTTCGGTTCTTCAAAAATGACAAAACAAAGGCGAAAAATGCAATCCAAGACCTCCACATCACCCAAAAAAGTCCAGGAGGCAGCAACAAAGAAGAGCCTGGAAATCATACACCTGAAATTTCTGAAATGATAGCAACTGAAGTTAAGAAACAACTCCATCAGCCCATAGAAGACATCAGATCAGAGATAGTGTCTCAGATGAGAAAAGAAATGACAACAATAATGAAAGAAATGTTCAGCATACCCAAACATGACATAGACAAGAAAATAGAAGAGCATAGAGACTTCATTGAAACCTTCAGGGAAAAATATAGAAAAGAAAAGGAAGGTATGAAACAGATGCAAACAGATATCCAGAAACTTAAAAATTCAATTAAAAGCTTGCAAAACCACTTGAACGAAGCTGAAGATAGACTTGCAGACCTTGAACACAGCATGACCACTAATGAACATGAAAGGAGGGATCTCTTAAAAACAACAAGGAACCAGGAAATAACAATTCAACATCTGCAAGATGAAGCAAAGAGAAACAATGTCAGATTAACAAGTATTAATGAAACAGCAGGTGCCCACACAAATGATACAAAAAGACTACTGACAGAAGTAATAGCAGAAAATTTCCCAGGCATGGTAAGAGAATCAGACATCCAGATAAGTGAAGCATATAGAACTCCAGTTAATCATAACCAAAATAAATCAACCCCCAGACATATAGTGATCAAGATCCCTGAAACTCAACAAAATCTCAGAATATTAAAAGCTGTTAGAGAAAAGAAAGAGATCACCTATAAAGGAAAGCCTATCAGAATCATGGCAGACTTTTCCACACAAACCATCAGAGCAAGAACAGCTTGGAGAGAAGTATTTCAGGTACTGAAAAAAAAAAACTTCCAACCCAGATTGATGTACCCTGCAAAGCTATCTTTCAAATTTAATGGAGAAATAAAATATTTTCATGATAAAGAACTGAACAAATTCATGAGCACCAAGCACCAAGTACTACAAGTAGTACTACAAGATATACTAGAAAGAGATAAAACAGACCACAACTTGTAGAACAGCAACAGAAAGGAACCACCAAGCAGAGCAAGCAATTAAACAGAGGGAAAAAGGAGGAACCAACAGCAGGAGAATAGCATGACAAAGATAAGCCAATACATACCAGTTATAACCATTAATGTAAATAGTCTCAGTGCACCAACCAAAAGAAGGAGACCAGCAGAGTGGATGAGGAAACAAAGCACAACTCTATGCTGTATACAAGAAACACATTTAGCTCAAAAAGAAATTCAAAGACTGAAAATTAAAGGATGGAAAACAATACTCCATGTGGCAGGAACCCAGAGAAAAGAGGGTGTAGCTACTCCCTTTGCAGACAAGGCAACCTTCAAAGGAAGAACAATCAAAAGAGATAAAGAAGCTGACTACATACTTGTGAAGGGGAAGCTTCAAGAGGTAGAGATAACAATCCTAAACATCCATGCACCAAATATAGGAGCACCCACCTATGTATGACAAATGCTAACAGATATGAAGAATGAAATAAGTAGCAACACAATCATAACAGGGGAGTTTAACACACCATTGTCATGAAGAGATCAACTAGACAAAAAATTGGGAAAGAAATAATAGAATTTAACCAAATGTGTGAACATATGGACTTAGTAGACCTTCAGTGTTCCACCCAACAACATCAGATTACACATTCTTCTCAGATGCACATGGGATGTTCTTGAAGATAGACCATATACTAGTACATAGAACACGTTTAAGTAAATGCAAAGGAATTGAAATTATCCCATGTTTACTATCAGACCATAGTGCAATGAAATTGGAAATCAATGAGTAAGGAAAGCACAAAGACTGCGTAAACAGTTGTAAATTAAACAACAGCTTCCTGAACAACCAATGGGTCACAGATGAAATCAAAGCAGAAGTTAAACACTATTTATAATCAAATGAGAATGGAAATACAACCTACAGGAACCTGTGGGATGCAATGAAAGCAGTCCTCAGAGGGAAATTTACAGCGGTGAACTCCCATCTCAGGAACACACAGCAAGCACAAATAAACAATCTTATGCCGCACCTCAAGTTTCTAGAAAAAGAATAGCAAGTCAAACCCAGAGCCCAAAGAAGGCAGGAAATTATAAATCTCAGAGTAGAAATTAACACAATGGAGACTAAAAAAACAGTATGAGGAATTAATGAATCAAAGAGTAGGTTCTTGGAAAGAATAAATAAAATAGATAAACCCCTACCCAACCTTATCAAAAAAAGGAAAGAAAGAACTGAAATAAATGCAATAAGGAATGAAAGGGGTGAAATCATTACAGATCCTGAAGACATTCAGATCATCAGTACCTACTTTGAAAATCTTTATTCTCATAGGATGGAAAACACAGTGGAAATGGACAGATTTCTTGATACATATGAATTACTAAAGCTGAATGATGAAGATACAAAAATCCTGAATAATTCAATATCAGCTAGTGAAATAGAGAATGTAATTAAAATCTTGCCAATGAGGAAAAGCACAAGTCGTGATAGATTCACAGCTGAATTCTATAAGCAATTTAGGGAAAATTTAACACTCATTCTTCTCAAACTCTTTAATAAAATTGAAAGGGAAGGAATTCTCATTGAATTCTCATTGAAAGGGAAGGAGACTCATTCGTGGAGGCAAGTATTATACTGATACCAAAACCAGAAAAGACCCAACCAAGAAAGAGAACTACAGACCAATCTCCCTAATGAATATAGATGCAAAAATTCTCAAAAAAATACTCACAAACAGAATACAACAAATCACCAAGAAGATTATACACCCCGACCAACTGGGATTCATACCAGGAATGCAAGGATGGTTCAATATATGCAAATCAATCAATGTAATCCACCATGTCAATAGACCCAAAGACAAAAATCACATAATCATCTCCACTGATGCAGAAAAAGCCTTCAATAAAGTCCAACACTCATCATGTTGAAAACCCTACAGAAAATAGGAATAGATGGCCTTTACCTCAAGCTGATCAAAGCCATCTATGATCAACCAACAGCTAACATCATACTAAATGGTCAAAAATTGAAAGCTTTCACTTTAAAATCAAGAACAAAACAAGGATGTCCACTGTCACCACTCCTATTCAATATAGTTCTGGAAATATTGACTAAAGAAATTAGACAAGAGAGAGCAATAAAGGGAATAATCATAGGAAAGGAAGAAGTGAAATTTTCATTATTTGGAGATGACCTGATACTCTAAATAGAAGACACCAAAAATTCTACCAAAAGGCTCATGGATTTAATAATCAAATTCACTAGCATAGCTGGATACAAAGTAAACACTCAAAAGTGAATAGCATTCCTGTACACAAGTAACAAACAGACTGAGAGAGAAATTAGGGAAACCACACCTTTCATAATAGCAGCTAAAAAGATGAAATACTTAGGAATCAACCTAACAAAAGAAGTAAAATATCTATACAGTGAAAATTATAGTACTCTGAAACAGAGATCAAAGAGGATATCATAAAATGGAAAGATATTCATTACTCTGGATTGGAAGAATCAACATTGTTAAAATCGCCATACTCCCAAAATTGTTGTACAGATTCAATGAAATCCCAATTAAAATACCATAAGTATACCTCACAGCTCTAGAGAAAACACTCCTAAACTTCATCTGGAACCAGAAGAGGCCTAGAATAGCAAAAGCAATCCTGGGAAACAAAGGAAAGGCAGGAGGCATCACAATTCCTGACTTAAAATTATATTACAAAGCTACTGTGATAAAATCAGCATGGTGCTGGCACAACAACAGACCTAAAGAACAATGGAACAGATTAGAAGGTACAGATACAACCACAAACACACTCAGTCACCTTATCTTTGACAAAGGGACTAAACATGTTCAATGGAAAGAAGATAACCTCTTTAATAAATGGTGCTAGAAAAGCTGGCTTTCCACATACTGAACACTAAAACTAGACCCATGTTTTTCACCATGAACTAAATTAAAGTCAAAATGGATCAAAGATCTAAATTTTAAAACTGAAACAGTAAATCTACTGGAAGAGAAAGCAGGTAAAAACCTTGACAACACTGGGGTAGGCAGACAGTTCATGAACCAAAACCAAACTGCACCAGAAATACTTCAAAGAATCAACAACTGGGATCTCATCTTCTCAAAAAGTTTTTGCACATCTAAAGAAATCACCAATAAAGTAAAAAGAAAACCCATGAACTGGGAAAAAATTTTAGCCAAGTGATCCTCATACAAAGGACTTTTATGTAGGACATAAAAAGAAGTAAAAAAAATCAGGCCTCCCTAATTCAAAGACCCAATCCAAAAATGGGCATCTGAGATGAATACACACTTCTCTACTGAAGAGATACTAATAACACGTACATACATGAAAAAATGTTAAACGTCATTAGTCATTTGAGAAATGCAAATTAAAACAACACTGAGGTTCCATCTCACCCTAGAAACAATTGCTATCATCAAGAAATAAACCAATAGCAAATTCTGGAGAGGCTGTGGGGAGAAACAAACCTTGCTCCACTGCTGGTGGGAGTGTAGACTGGTGAAACCACTGTGGAAATCAGTTTGGAGATTTCTCACAAAACTAAGATTAGAGTCCCATTTAACCCAGCTATTTCTCTTCTGGGTATTTTCCCAGAAGAATTAAAAACATCATACCACAACGATATATGTGAACCCATGTTTATAGCAGCACAATTTGTTATAGCTAAATCTTGGCAATAACCCAGATACCCATCCACTGATGAATGGATAAAAATATTTGGTATTTTTATACAACGAAGTATTACTCAGCTATTTAGAAAAGATAAACTCCAGGCTTTTGCAAGTAAATGGATGTAACTATAGACCATACTCATAAGTGAAATAAATCGGACCCACATATATAAACATCTTATGGTCTCCTTGGTGTAGGAACCTGAATGACTAGGTAAAACTCAAAATGTATAATAGATATTATGAAAGGGAAAGAAATTGCTCAAAGGAAGGAATGACTGGGATGAGGGATAGAAGAAAAAAGAAAGAAGAAAGGCAAAACATAAATATATATATGAATAGCTATGATGATTGTATTGCTGTTGTCTGACGGTGTATTGAAATGAACAGTTAATGTTCTCAATTTTTTATGTTCTCATTGACTTTGCATGCTTGTGTCTGGTGGTCTGAGCAACTGATTTGAAGGTAACAATATGCACTGGAATTACAATGGTGAACTCCTACTATCTTGTCTAGTGAAACTCTGTATTATCTCCAATGTTTTATTGAAGAATTATTTTCTTTTTCTCTTTAATGATTTGAGCAGTCTTTCATTTTTACATCTGATAATGTGAGCAATGTAGTTGAGGATAGCAATATGCAATGGAATAACCACTGCTGATTTGTATTAATTTGTCTTGAGTCCCTGTATCACTTTGAATGTTCTTGCTTTGATCTGTTTGTGTTTGTGATACTGGTATGCTGCTACTGCTCTATTTTTTTGTTTGTGTCTCATGTACTGTGCTCTTTCTCTTTAAAATAAAAAAAAGTGAAGGATTGCTAAATTAGATCCCAGTTGTTGGTCCATTTTTATGCAGCTGGCTGAGAAAAGCAAAATCATAAGTCAAGGATAAATCAAGTAAGGATAAACGATGGGTAAATTTAATTTGTCTTTGTAGAATAGGCTTCCGTGAAGTCTTGCAGTTTATAGTTGATGCAAGTGAATTATCTTTGGCTTTACACACAACTTTCCTGTCTCTGCGTATATTGAGGAAATTTTAGGAAACAAAGACCTTTAATTCATGTTGGGCTTTGTAAATGCTCTTTGGCATCAAGAACTAAGATCATTGCATGTAGTAACACATCACTTAATGCTAAATATTACAGCACTGATCTTCACAACCCTGATGTTCTCATAAGTTGGAAATGTGGAAGAAGGGAGACAATAATTCTCAACCAAAGTTCTGAGGTAAGCAGATAGATTTTACTTCTCTGAGACTTGCAGTCAGGTTACCTAAACCTCTGCCCCATCGAAGTTATGCATCTGCCACACCAAAATCCAAGAGACTCCCACTAATTTTAGAGCCCCAAATGAGAAGAAATCATGAAGATGTGGAGGAACATTTGAGAGAAACAAGGTGGGAAACAGGAATCTATAAAACTCAACATTGTAAAATTTAAACAACAACATTTTATAGTTTAAAGTATAAAAGTAAATAATAGGCAAAACTAATATTTGTTAAAGTACTTTTTCCACAGACCCCTATTCTCTTCATCCTTCCCACAGTTTTGTGTAATAACAATCTGTCAGCCAGTGACACACTCTTACCTATTTCCTTTTATGATTTTAATAGTCTTGCATGTTGATCCTTGATTAATAAATTGTAGATATTCACATCTTTCTGATACTATGTGAGTGACACAACACATATTCTTACTGTTATATGTGATCATATAGAACAAATGCTGGGTCTCCCTCGCACTTGAGAAGTACTGTGCCATTGACCTGTATCCCTCACTCAGAATGTGTATTCTCATTTCATATTTTGAGGACTCTCTGTACTGATTTTCCTGGTGATGGTACAAATTTACATTTCCATATGGTCTCTCTTGTATGTGAGACCCAGCATAAAAATAAAGAGCAAAATAAAAGAGAGAACAGAAAGTAGTGAGACAGATCTTCGACAAAGTAAAAGGAGATCAAGCACTGGTGGAGTGGGGGAAGGAGCGTGGGATGGAGCTTGAAAGAAAGGAGTTGCACTGTGTTCTGTACATGGTCCTGCTCCACACAAGGGATGTGGACATCACGTGCTGCACACATGGACTGACAAACTAAGAGGAATTCTTAAAAAGTATAACATAATATATGTACTTTAGTATTAGCGTATGTCTTCTTATGGACCTTACCAATTAGACTTTTGTCTTTAATTTTGAAATATTGTATTAGTACGCAGAAATTATGCTTTCCTTCAGACAGGACTGTTGGAAGTCTTCATTTGTGGATATCTGTTTTCTGTTTGTACTATTTCTCCTTTTTTTTACCTTCAAAGTTAATTTCCTACTCCTTAATATCATCAGCATCAGATAATTCATCTTTTTCTTTGCTATTTCATCTGAAACTGTTGTGCTATGGGAAATCCCAATTAATAGTTCCTTGTGATAATTTGAACCACCATACCAGTCTGAGTGGGTCATGCATTGTTCTTATTTTTGTTTTGAATCATGCTTTATTATGGAAATTTTCAGAAATTCAAACATATCATAGATGTATTCCACCTGGAGTGTGCATAATAACATCTTTATAGTTACCTCTTGTATGGCTTTGAATTTTTTCATATTTGTTTACATTTATGCAGGTCTTTTGTAACCAGGAAATATATAAAATTATGGCTTTCCTATCAAAGTGGATCACAAATTCTTCAAGAATATGTAGTACTTACAATTTGCGATAAGTAATATGATTTCTTTGTCTGTACTATGTATATATTACTCTCAGCTTTCAGATAACTTCTAAATTACCAGCTAGCTTTATAAATTGATTGGCCTTCTTTATTTTACTCTATTTCCTATTCTTGGGTGAATTACATTGTCTAACCTGGTGGAGGATCCTTCCCATGGGAAAGTGCAGGTGACAAATCCCTGGCAAATTCCTCATCTGACATTTACAAAATGAAAAAAATCACTCTGTGGATCTCAGCAATCCCACTGTTTCACTAACATCTCCAGGAGGTTTCCATTCACAGTAAAGTTGAAAAGTTTAGTGAGATGTTACATCACACATAGATCTAAATTGAAAAACAGAACAATTATCTCAAAACACCATTAATGTGCCTTTCAAAACATGCTAAATACAAATGAGCTGCAAGGAGAAACTAAACGTGTAAAACTGTCATTATCAAACAATTTAAATTCTTTCCAGGTCATCTACATTTGGAAAGAAAGGAAAGAAGGGGAAGTGTACTGATATTTTCTTTTAACCCTTGGTTATCTCGAGGATATGACATCTGATTGTGGTTTTGTAACAGGTGCTCCATTAAAATCTTTCAAAATTGAGGGAGATCCAGGCTTGTCATGCCAAAATCTTTAGAAATATACTTTGAGCAAAAGGTATTACAGCAGCCACAGGTTGTTAGTCATAAAAACATAACACAATAGTATGGTATCATTTGTTAAACAGAGATTTTGCTGTTGTGATCCGACCTAACATCCGACCTGTGTTATTGTTTAGCAATAACAATAACCACTCTCCATCCTGAAATATCTGTATAGAAATTTTGTATAATGTTAAACTGGATTAATTTTACATGTATGGATCACAAACATAATTTTTAAATCTAAAATATCATACTTTGAAAACAGAGCCAACCAATTTATAAAAATTATATACTATCTGCAACAACTAAGGACACTTTTATGGATAAACAGTCAAAGAAATACCCACAAGAGATACATTTTGGTCCACAATGCAATTTTGATCCAGTAGCTCATCAGATGTGTAGGAAAATTTTAAAAACTCTTTTTTAAATAGCATACACACACACACACACACACACACACACACACACACACACTCACACTCATACTCCTGAAATTCCAAAATGAACTGAACAATTCAGACTATGTAAAAATCAAAGTCACTGTGATGAAGGTAGGACCACTGACTCCCAAAGAGTACTGAGGGTCTCCAGAGATAGAGTCAGAGAGGGAAATGAATGAGGAAAACCCTGCTCTGAGGGCGGTGTGGAAGCACTGCGCTCTTGACAAGTCAATGAACAGGAGAACCAGGAGGATACAAAATAGGCTTTCGCATCAGCAGAAGCAGAAGAGATAATTTTAAAATATAGAAAGTAATTTGGAATCAGAAGCTAAGAATATAATATCAGTACAAAGAGCAGTACTGAACAGAACTGTGGTTATTATAAGATCAATAAAATGGGTATTATTTTCACAAGTATGATAAAACAATTTCAGCAAAACAATAACAACATTAATATGATAATGAAACCGTGCACAAACTCTTGAAGGCAGTCGAAGTTCATCACATGAATGTTCACAAAAGATATATTTTAACACTGAAACTTAAAACACAATAAACTGAAGTTACCCTGATAAAAGTAAAGATGAAACTTTCGACCTTTGCTGTGGAGTTTCAAAAGAGCTTGGATACTTTGAAGATATCAATATGTAATACAACAAGCATTGTTAATTTCCTACCACTTTGTTTGTAACTCTGTATTGTCTGTACTGTTCTTTTGCTATTTTGTAAAAGGTTGTCTGTCTGTTAATGTTTTCCTCCTTTTATTTTTAAAATAAAAAAAAGAACTTGCATAAAATTTCTGCTCTATGCTGAGCCTGATTTTTTTTGAATATTTGTTTGCTTCTAAAAAAAAAACTAGAAGCCACGTACGTGTTGTGCACCTGCAATCCCAGCTCTCTGGACACTGAGGACTCAAGTTGAGGCCCTTCCTACAGTACTGCACAAAAGAAAATTTACTGTATGAGAAGTTTATTCATAAAACCTGAATACAAAGTACTAAGACAAAAGGTGTATTTTACAAAGTTCATATGAGCTTGCTATACATACTCAAACTAAAATTTGGGTATAGAATTATTCTAAGTAAGTCATTAGAAAATTGGATATTTTTTAATATCCTAATTTTCTGCAAGTAGCAAAACAATATGTTTATATTTTTATTTTAAAGAGAATAATATAACAGTAAAAATCATACAGAATTTCAAAACGAGATGATAGGAAATTAACAATGGTTATTACATTGCATATTGCTATCTTCAAAATAGTTGCTCAGATTACCAGACATGGGCATGCAAAATTCATCAGACAATACAAGCACTAACTGTTCCTTTCAGTGAACTAATGGAAATTAGTAGCACAATCATCGTAGCTGTCTTGTGTATATATATGTACCTACAGCAATTAATGGTAACCCGCATGTGTTTCTTGTTGAATGCATTGGTTTAGGGGAAAATATTTCGTCAATGTTATTAATTCAGTGAAACGTAACCTTGTTGTGCACACTCATCCATGTGAAAAGGTCCCATGGATGACAGATACATCGATCTGCCTGATGTAACTGGTAATGTGTGTTAGCATGGAACACAGGTCTCATGAAGGTATGTAATTAGCATTGGATAAATATTTAAAGTTAAAATTAAAGATAAAACTGAAACTCCTTCAAGGCAAATTCTGGATTTTCCTTAAAGAATACAGCAGTGAGTCCCAGTGAAGATGGGTGAAGGTCAAGGATAGAGGTTCACCCTCCTTCCAGGGGCAAAAGGAAGTGAAGGAAAGCCAGGCATTGATATCCCATGCAGAGAAAGATTATTCACGTAAGAAACAAAAGAAAAACCTGGTATCAGACTGAAACAAAATACAATATCATCTTTCAAAATATGAAAAGTACTTTCTGCAATAGAAGGTTGACTAAAATACATAGAAATTAATTATATGTAAATATTTGTATTCCTAAAATTTCTTTTTCCTTTTGATTCAAACAGCAATGAAAACTTGCTCCTAAGTCCCTAGGATCTTCTTCCTAGTGGGTACAGCAGGCTGCCTGGGCATAAAAAGCTTTTGGAATTACAAGTGTGTTCTTTTCACCACAGAGAGGGATCACAGTGCCTGGGTCTAGAACAGGGCCAACTGCAAAAGCAGCCAGATTCCCTGAGCGTGTGCAGGGACAGCAGAGGTAAACAGAAGAGCAGGTGGCTGCTCCTCTCCTCCTAGGGAGAGAAACAACCTGCATCCATCAACTTTGAATTATTCAAAAGTCATAACTCCTAATATTTCTCATTCCCCACCATACTCAGATGCTGTGTGGCCATACTGCGCTGTCTTTAGTTAGAATCCTGTCTGGTGGGTGTAGCCAGTCTCCCTCATGTTCCCCTGTGTTCTTCAGTAATATTCCATCCAGGGTCCACCACCTTCTTATTTGGCACTAAAATCCCATTAGCCCACCACCGTTCAGATTCTGCTTCCCCAAAACAAACCACACTGAAGTGGGTTCTATACTGATTTTTTTCTGATCAAATGAAGTCATTCTAATTTTAATAAGTGCCATGGGTAATTCTTTCATTGTTTCAGGAAATTCAGAGCATGCTTGTCTGTGTCAACCACTCACAAATCCTTCTGCTCTGTCACTATTTGAGAAGAAATCAGGTACGATAAACAGCATCAGCTATGATACTCAAAGCTCATATATAAAGCACATTGATAATGATAGCTAACATTGTTGGGAAATTATGGAAGAAAGAACACGCATGCAGGGTGTAATGACAGAGGCCTGCAATGCCAGATGCTCAAGAGGCTGAAGCAGAGGGAGTTCTCGAGCCCTGGAGTTTGCTGCTAGCAGTCAGTACAATAAGATCCCATCTCAGTAACTATGTAACTGTGGGGCAATGTCTAGGCATAAAAGTATAAGAAAACATCTGAACATTACATGGGGCAGGAGGAGGAACTCTACAGCAGAAAAAAGCTCAAATTCCTTAAGCTGACACTTTTGCTCCCAAATATGGGCAGCTGCCACTCTAGGTCCAGCACCTTATAAAAGACACAGTCAGTCACTATTGCTGTGGCATCTCTTCTCCTCACAGAAGCACAGGTCATTTGCTAGGATTCTCTGACACTTTGAAAAGTTCATTATTTCATTACATATTTGGCTATGAAAACAGAACTGATATGATAATAGCTGAAAACACAACATATACCTGTGTCCAAGTGAGAAAGAATCACACTGGTGGGGAAAATCTCACAGCCGACTCATCCCTGATTCAGCTCCAGGAGTCAGGGAGCATCCCGGGCATGAGATACCGAACAAGAACTTAGCTGAAGTACTAACTGAACATGTGCACTAGCAAATGTCTTCAAGCAGGAGGGGGAGAAATATCAGAGTGATCAGTACTAATAAAAGGGGTTTTATGCATAGTTAAAGAAACATTAGCAGATCCTCAATTGTATAAGCGAACAGTTGGCCAAAATCAATTATTCTTCAATTCAGTCCACTCCAAGGACTTGGATTCTTTTGCTAAAGAACATCTCTTCTTGCCTTTGCAGTGCAACTAGGTAGGAGGAAGGGTACTGATCTTGGAATGAGGTGGAGAGCGGTGTCTATCTCAGATTCCAGCCCTAAAATCAAGAAGCTCAGAAAACAAAAGTGGAACACTCTCCTACCACATTCAAACAGTTGAAGGGGATAGGAAAAGAATCATAGTCCTGTCGTGCAGTGTGAGTAGGCAGAACAGCATAGCATTAAAGAGAGTACTGATTCCTAGCCAGTATCGACACTGATAACCAGGAAGAAAATAGACAAAAAGAAGACACTTACGGCATGATATAGAATTCCTTCATAGGCTTTATAGTAAAGACACCAGTGTAGTACATATAGACATAAAGAGAGAGAAAAACCCCAATCACCACGTCTCCATCCTTGCGCATACTGGTGCTCCTCCGATGAGGGCAGAATTCATCATCAAAAGTGCACACTAAGGCAGAGAGCTGCAGGAAAAGAAAGAGAATAATCAAAGGGAACATCTTAGACATGTATGCGGAACTTCAGGCTTACTGAAGGGGAAACTTGAGTGCTGGCCAAGTAAATAAATCTGTTATGTGTGTGTGATTCTATATGACAGTGTTTCTGACTCAGGTCAACACTCTGATGCCCTGGCTCCTGTCACCAGTGCCTGCACCATGTCCCTGGAGAAGTTTTCCACCTTGGGCCCCTTGGGCTCTACATCTGAGGTCTGGTGTCCAGGAGACAACACGAGACACAAATTACACTTGAGTGTCATTTTCTTCACCTGGAGCCACCATGATTTAATCCAGTTCCACTGATAAAGCATCCCAGGGGTCACTTTCTCCTGGGCAGATTTGCTCCTAAGTTTTTCACAATAAGCCATTGGAGTGGAATCTATTTAAGGTGTTGCTAATGAACTGCACTAGGATTCAATGCTAAGTTTCTTTGGAAAGTCCCCAAGCTCATACAAGAAACATCAGACACTGCATTCCAGAGTGGAAGATGGGGCAGTATCACCTGACAGGCCCACGACCAAGAGTTGCAGCCACAGAACATTTTCTGGATAGCCTTGTTGTCTGTGTACCAGTCACATGCTCTGGCGCTCACAGCCATACCTGCTGTGCATATTTTGGGGTATGAATAATTGCACCACAGCCAGGGAAACCAAATTAGTAACTCAAGATCAGTGCACAAATAAAATACATTTTTGAGTTATATAATTGAGCCTATTTTCACGCATCCTCATTGTGTGAAATGCCTTCATCCCGTGGTTGAATCTATTGTCATAACCCATTTCTACTCCTTCAAACCTGAGTGCTTTCAGTATTCAGGCTGTTGTGCGAGTGTGAGTCTGTGTGGTGAGTTCCTCTATCTCCCTCACCCTAAAGCAGGGAATAAAAGCCGGAAAAGTCTCCTATGTCTCCCATTGAACAAAATTCTGAAGAGCAGGGACACACAAGTGCCATTCTCAGTCTTTAACACAGACAACTTATCAGGATAGAAAGATTATTCTAATAATGTATTGATTCTGTACATTTCATTTTGCATTCATCAAAATCTAAATAGTAGTCAGCACAAAGAATGAACCTCAGTGTGCACTTTAACTTTCTGTGTCATACAGTTATCAATGTTGGCTTATATACAGTGGGATGTATATAACAGGTATATTAAAGGGGGAAAGGAACCCAATACATTTATATATTATATATTCATATATTGTGTATTTATATATTTATCCAAATATTTGTTTTTCTTTTAGAACCTATTAATTTTTTTAAACTTAAAACTTTAAAAACAAAAGGGTAGAAGTCCTAAGGAAAACATTTTCTAAAATAAAGACACTGGTCTCATGTCTCGATTCAGCTTGGAAAAGTAGCTACTCAAAATAAAGTTAGATAGAAGTGAAAAATCTTCTAAGAGTCAAAGAATTTGGAGACATAGTGAATGTACTGTAGCTCAACAGGTTTCAAACGTTAATATGGCAGAATAACATATTCAGTGTATTGGTTTATGTAATAATAGTTTTAACTGAAAAGCATTTAGGTTTATTAACCTTAACATTGGGTGTGATATGCAATAAAAGAAATTCTTTGTAATTAAACTTGGCTTCGCCATGTATTATATAATATTTCAATGCTAAGGAGTGGCTTTTTCACTAAATGTTTTTACTTATGAAGACAGAGACAGTCACTATGTGGCGAGCCTTAGCATTGAACTCTTTCAATGAAGAGCTCCTCCTCCTCAGCTTCTCTTGTAGGGGCTATACAGGGGCATCACAATGCATATTCTTTCTCAAAATATAATTAAAATTGGCAATTTCCTTTTATGCGGTTGAACCCACAATGCTACCAGTCTTTGATAATCAAAGCAATTCTGTGATGCAGAAATATTTAAAGAAGTAATTTCAGCACTATCTCATCTATGAGGCCACCCCAACCCATTATTTTTCTGTATATTTACAGTCCAGAATATGGTCCATTGGATCCAGTAGAGTAAGTAGAAAAAAAATTGTGACTTTTTAAATAAAGTTAGAAATGGAAAAGCACAACATTTTTAGTACCTGGAATTGAACTCGGGACCTCATGCTTGCAAGGAAGGCACTTGTACCACTGAGCTATATCCCCAGGCCTAGCACAACATTTGTAAATGTGATGGAACACATGTGGTCTTTCTACTTTGGCTTTGAAGGTGAATGGGATAGAACCATTATGCATTCTAAAAACAATCATGAACATATCTTGCACTCCACTTATGTACAAAGAAGACAATTTTTTAAAGAAATCGTGCAACTTTTAAAATCTGCATAAGCAAAAATATTTAATTAAACAGTATAGTCTTCAAAACAAGATTTTTGCTACCCATGTACACTGAAATAACACAGTGAAGTTACACAAGTGATATGTTACTTTGAAGAACATATACACTCTGAATTTACTGATTAATATGTCAATGGCAATGTCAAGATGATATGTCTATTGCTTTCATTATACTTTAAAGGTAGAGTATGAACCAACATAAACAACTTATTCATTCACTCAAAATAAATAAAATTGGTAAATTATTCCTCCACAATTACAAACTAAGCTCTGATAATGCAGAGAGGGAGAGAGAGATAGAGAGAGAAAGAGAGAGAGAGAGAGACAGGAAGAGAGAAAGACAGGGGAGGGAGAGAGAGAAAGGGAGAGTTGAGAGATAGTTCAAGCCTAAATATGCACAAGTATACTACTATGCAGTATGAAACTTTGGAACACAAGGATTTATTTCGACCCCCAGACACATACAACTTTACTTTTTTCACATATAACTGTGTAAGGGAAAAAACCCACAATTTTTCTGTTGACTACACTCATGCAGTGTACCAACAAAATACTAGATGCAAAAGAGTTATAGACTGATTTGTTTATATTTGTTTAAAATAAACAATAAGTGATTTAATTCAAGAAAAGATTTTTCATATATGTGTATCTATTTACATCAAAATGACTCAAATTTATTTTCTTTGTGGAAGAGTAGTATTCCATTGTAGATAAACACCATGTTTTCTTTATCCATTTGTCCTTTGATTGGTATGTAGGATGTTTCCAAGATTTGGCTATTACCAATTGTACTGCCATAAACAAAGACTGGGCGTATATGAATGTGGTGTGATGCTTTTAAGTTAGGGGGAAGACAAATGGATGTGCCTTTAGGACATAATTTTAAGTGAAATTAATCTGACAGACATGTAAATATCACATTGTTTCTCTAATGTGAGAAACATAGAGTATGAACAAGGACCAAAATTGAGCATAGATATTGGCAAGTAGGACAAAAATGTTTAAATTGGAAGGGGATAAGGAAGGGGACTTGCAAGGGAAGAGAGGGAATATGAATGAAATATTTAAAGAAGGAAAGAAAAGAATAAAAACAAGGTTTTATAAATGGAGAGGGGAAGAAGGATTGAAGCAAATGGATAGGAATGATGAAAAAGAATCAAGGTACATTATGTGCAGGTATAAATTCTTTCTGATGAACGTGAATAGTATATATGTCAAAATATACCCACAAAATTAATGAATGAAGACTATTCACATGTAGATGAGCATCCTTTATGAACTTTTTCAAACTTCAATAAAATTCTTAGAAATCAAATTTAAGAACATATTGAAAAGTTTATACAACATGATCAAATTGGTTTGCGTCAAAAATAAAAGAATGGATCAACACATGTACTTTAATGAGTTACACAAATATAATCAAAAATAGGAAATACTTGATCATCTCAGGAGATGTAGAAAAAAATCCTTGACAATATTAACATTTCTATTGTGATAACTGTCCTGAATAAATACGGCACAGGAGTATCTTCTTTCACCATAGTAAGTGCTGTTTACATGGTAAAACCATAGCTGACTCTGTACCACATTGGGAAATCTGAAAACAATTTCTCTAACTTCAGCATGAAGATAAGTGTATGTACTCACAGGATGCAATCAGTATGGTAGTGGAATTGTAACCAAAGCAAATGGGCAACAAAAAATTAAAAGCTGTTCAAGCAGGAAATGGGAAGATAAAATCATCTTTATAGATAAAACTTACAAAGTACCAAGGCCCCCTTTAGATCTCAAAAATTGTGCAAAGTAACAGGACACAAAATCACCATACGAAGACCAGTGCCTCTTCTATACACCAATAATGGGATGTCTGAAAAACAAACCAGGAAACGACCTAATCTACTAGAGTGAAAAAAAGAAAGATAGATGAAAGAAAGGCCTAAACCAAAACACTGAAAACTTTTATATTGGAAATTATAAAATACAGAAGAAAATAATTGAACAATAAAATAGAAATTGTACAGACTTCCCATGTACATAGACCTGGAAAAATCAATATTTTTAAAATGGCAATATTCTTCCTAAATGAGGCAAAGATTCAACCAGTTCTCTTGACATTTTTCACAGGATTGGAAAAGCATCACAAAATGGTTAATGGAGTACAAGACCCTGAAGAGCCAAAGCAATGATGAGTAAAACGAGCAATCTTAGAGGACTCAAAATTGCTGACTTCACCATTACAGAGCCATTGTAACATAATAGTGTTTTACTGGCATAAATATAGACATACAACATGGGAACAGAGCAGAGGTCCAAAAATCAACACATGAATCTTTAGGCAATTGATCTCTCTGCAATTAGCATACTAAAAATATACGTGTCAGGAAAAGTGGGTTTTAAAAAAGAAACAATTTTGGAAAACTGGTTATCCATAAGAAGACAAAAAAATTAGAATTCTATCTCTCATCTGGAAGAAAAATTAACTCAAAATGGATGAATGATATTAATGTAATATCTGAAATGTAACCACTTGGAGGCATAATAGAAGAAATTATAATCTAATAATATTCATAGGATAATTTCAATTATTTTGCATTGAGTTTGGCAACCTTTATGGGCTACACTATGGTATATTGTGAAAAATTTGTCAGGTACTACTGAGAATGTGTATTTGTGTTTTGTTGTATTTGTGTGGAACACTCTATTGATATCTATTAGGTCCATTTATTGAAAGGTTTGTTCAACTCTGACATTGCATTCTTGATGATTTTGTCCAGGTGATTAGTTTAAGTATGTGACTGGGGTACTCAGGTTCCCCACTATGATTGTGTCTCATCTTTTATACCCATTTTCTGTGTTTTATGAAATTGTATGTGGTGGTATTTGGTGCATATAGGTTTATAAGTGTTATATTTTCCTGTTAAATTTTTTCCTTAACCAATATGTAGTGATCTTATTTGGTTCTTTTGGTCAGGTTCTTTATACCTGTGTCTCAAACTCTTCAGAAGGCTGTTCAGGAACTAAAGCTATAGGAAACTCTCACTTCTACACCAAGGACATTGGTTTAGAGAAACTAATGTTTTTTAAAGAAAGCTTCTAAGTTGAAATTTGTACCGTTTGTTCTGCTCCTGAATGCCCCTGGTATCTAAGCTCTGTGATATAAAGTCTGAACTATTTTCCTGTGGTGCTTTAACAAATATTACAAATTATATGCTTAAATAAGAAAATTACATTTTCTGACACTCATTGGAATGTAAATGTTTCAAATCAAATTTTCACCAGATTCATGACTTCTGACTCTGGATATTATCTGTCCATGTTTCCTCATTGTGTTATATCATAGGAATATCTAAAATATATAGTGAAATTGAACCAGGTGTGGGTGGTTCAATTGGATGGCCAAGAATGGAGGTGGCCAAGGAGGATCCTTGCGAGTTCCAGACCAGCCTAGGCTGCAAAGTTTGCTCAAGGCCAACCTTAACTGCATATTGAGACCCTGTCTCAAAAAGACAAAGAAAAAAGATAATGAATTTGAAAAAGTAGACCATCTAGTATAAAAGTCCCCATAAAGAAAATGGCAAGTGAAATCAATGGACACTTCTCACAAAAAGAAATACAAATAGTCAACAACTATACGAAAATATGTTCAACATCTTTGGCCATTAAAGAAATGTAAAGTAAATCAATACTAAGATTTCATTTTACACCAAAAAGACTGTTATAAATCAAGGAATCAAAAAATAACAAATGCTGCCAAGGCTGCTGTGAAAAGACCCCTTTTACATTGCTGGTGAAATATAAACTGAAAATGTCGCTATAGAAATCAGTGTGGAGATTCCTCAAAGCACTAAACTTATAAATTTCTATGGCTCTGCTTTTCCTCTTCTAGCTATCTTTCCCAAAGAGCTAAATGTATCATGCTAAAGTGATACATGCATACCAATATTTATAGCAGCATAATTCATAATAGCTAAATCCTGGAAGCAGCCTACATATCCATCAACAGAGGACTGGATAATGTAAACGTGGCATCTAAGCATAAGGGAATGCTACTTGGTTGTGAAGAATTACAAACTGGAGATATTTGTAGGAAAATGGATGCACCTGCAAAATATAATGGGTTGCGACAAAATGTGCACAGGAGGAGGAGGCTCCTGGGAACTTGGCATAAGTGATTAGATCGAAATGCAGTGCCCGGAGATGCAGAAGCAGATCTTCAAACATTTTCCAACATTTGTTTTTCACAGAGACACCAGACCTTGGATGCAGAGCTTCAGGACAAAATGATGGAAATTTTCTCCATGGACATGGAGGAGGCTTGGCTGAGCTTACTCAAGATTACTGAAGCATCTACCTTTTTAGAAATGATGAAATAGATATCAGACACTGCAGATCCCATCTTCCTTTGCACTGAACCATCTGTAGATACTTACAAGATGCCTCTTCTATTATCTTATTCTTTTTGCAGCTGCCTCTCCTAGTGTGCAACTTGTCTAATGATGACTCTCTTCAAAGTAGGAGCACCAGAGTTTACAAGGATCCCAAGACCTACTACAATAACAGGAAAACCAAAAAGATGTCAAATGTTTCATACAAGAAAGGACAGGAAAGAAACATCTGTGCTATCAATGTAAGTGATGCTTGTGCATGGGACAGGGAGCTGACACGTGTGAAGACTGCTCTGGGTGTGACAGTTGAAGCAAAGATTCCTTATGTGGTAGACATTTGTTTGTGTTTACACTGTAGTTCCCATAGGTTATAGGTTCTGATATTATCGCTCCAGATTTGTAAGCAAGGACGCTCGATGTGAAAATGTGTCTATTCTAAATGTAAAATATATATTAAGAATTTAATATTTTATGTTATTATTTTATGTTCCTATTAACTACACATTACATAATATAAGAATAACCTCCTGACACAACAGTAAGATCAATGAAATGTGAAAAGACCAGGAAAGCAAAATTTAATACTTTATATTATTTTATGTCCTTTTTAACTATACATTGCATAAGATCATAAGAACCTCCTGACACAATAATAAGACCAGTGAGATGAAGAAGGCTGAGAAAGCAAAATACATTTGTTCTCAGTGTAAATGATATATGTGTATGGAATGTTTTGTGGTCCTGTGTTAAGACTGCCTACCTTAGATTTGATAACTGAAATAAACATTATTTCTAGATTGCAGTTGGTATTTTCATTGCCTGTCATACAGATATATACATTTCTATTGTTCTTTTTTAGACATGTTACAGCAATTACCAAACAAACAGAAAGAAACAAAGGAAATATGTATATCTGTATACACAGGATAGCTAAGATAGCTGTACTACTGATTTCTATTGATTTATTAAAAGGAACAGTTAATGTTTAATTGTTTGATCAATCTTATGTGCTTATATTTGCTTATCTGAGTAAGCAATTTGAAGATGTCATTGTGTAATACAACATTGTCAATTTCCTATCACCTTGTCTGAAATTCTGTATTGCTTGTATTGTTTTTGTGTTATTTTGCAAATGTATGTGTGGCTATTAATATGTTTTAATTCTTTATCCTTAAAATAAATAAAATTTCGATGCTTTTATATAAATAAAAAATATTAAAAATGCAATACTTTATCTTTCTGATATTTTCCTTTTAGGCACTCATTGCTTACTATAACAAAACTTTTATAAGTACTAATTCATCAATAGAAATATACTAAAGAGTAAACATGACTTTGACATACACATGTTTATAAGACTTTGCAAGAAAAATGCTTTATGCTCCACTGAAATACAAGAGTACTTGTTATCACATGTGGTCAGCTGACCCCAGGATTCAAAAGATAATGTGAGAAGGAATTTCTGCAAAAATAGATTCAGAAACATTGAGAGGCAAACTTGAACAAGGAAATATTAAACTGATTATCAAAATAAACTATAGTCAGCATATTTAAGATATAGTACTGCTTGCAGGGAAAACTGTAACAAAACATTTAAGAAAACTCTGTAACATGGCAATTCACAGACAAAAACCATGAGAAATGTCAGTAAAAATGACCAAGAAGGTCAAGTGGTGCATAGGATAAATAAAACCAAATCAAACTTAAGCACAAATATAAGGATTAATTGCAGATTTTATGGGCAGAACAAAAAAATTTCAAAAGAAAATTCAAGGTGCAAACATAATTTTTACAATAATTACCTAATTTCAGATTACTAAAGAAATGAATCAATTGATAATTGAAGTAAATCTCATGCTTTAATGTAATATGTAACTGTAAAAACATGGTAGAGGTTTGGTCCAGAGCCATTAAGGTTCTTAGGGAAAACATTTTTTAACTTAGAAAGATTTCTTTCTGTTAGAATGTGTTTTATCTCTAAATCCATGTAGAGAATTTCTATCTGGTCTTAACAAAATTATGTAACACTTGGGGGCAAAGATGCAGCCCAGCAGCCCCGCACCAGAGGCCAAAATGGAGAAGACCTCCATGGCCACCATGACCTTCCCCTTGGTGCTGTGGTACACGGGGAGGAAGGTGACCCACAC
>NW_004955622.1:53459-54933 GCF_000276665.1 Chinchilla lanigera
GGTTGTTGGCCTTGACGATGGGAGTGTCTCGGTGCTTCACATAGAGCCCAAGGACAGCAGCCGTGAGGACAGTGAGACTCAGGGCGGTGCCAGCCAGAGCCTTCCCCAAGGGGTCTTCATAAGCCAGAAAAGTCACAGCTTTTTGCAGGCAATGGTTTCTCTGACTGTTGGCATATTGGTGATCTGGACACTTCACACACTGCTCCATATCTAGCAGAAATTAAAATTGTCAGTTCTCTAGGTTTACTTTTTTTTTTTTTACAGACTCATCCTCAGGAACTCATTGGACTTCCTTAACTAAATTGTCGCTTTTTAATTTTTCCTTTTTCTCTTTCTTTCTCTTTGTTTTTCTGTATGTGGGACTGACTTCAGGAACTTTGCACTGAGATATATTTCCAATTCTTTTAAGTTTGCTATTTTGAGAAAGGATCTCCTTAAGTCATTATGCTCTGTTCTGACTTAAAATCCTCCTGCCTCAGCCACCCAGAGCCCTGGATTCCAAGCATGCATCATCACACCTCATTTTTACATTTCTTTCATGACACAAAATAAAAGACTAGTATAAAGTGAATAACTCCTATTTGGTATTCATGCTCTTTTTAAATCTGACATATCCATGAAAACATTCTATTTTTACAAAGTATGAGAGAATCAACCTTTATCACTTACATCACTAATTTGATCTAAATAAAATATTTACAAATATTCTCCAGATAATCAATAAATAACCTCATATTAGGAAGCCAACATGACTTGCTAAGTCCCAGGAAAATGCATGTGAAGAAGCATATTGAATGTTAAGTAGTTCCACTACTGAGCCTCTCCATCTGTGAATGTGCTTTCTGCATCATGACTTTTATTGTCAAAGGGGTATATCAATAGTTTAATTCTCTCAACTTTCACATCATTACAGGATATATCAGTACATATTTAATGACTGTAAAAGTTACAAAAATCAATTTTCAAGTTTTTATCTATGAGTGCCTTACGACTGAGGTGTGGAAATGGTTTTTCTTTTGATAGCCTTGTCTTCCATAACCAAGCAATCCAGTATCATTTTATTCATTTGCATGGATTTTATACTTAAAAACAAGTATCATTGGAAAATGATCTCATCCATGTTTCTCTCTTTCTAACACATTTTTATTTTTGTGTGTTTTCTTCATTGCACTGACCATGATATAGAGTGTAATGTCTGGCAGAAGTATGATACAAAAAGTTCTTATCCCATTCCTACTTTCAGAATTGTACCACAGAGTGTAATGTGAGCTATAGGATATGATAAATACCATTTCCAAGGGGCAGTTAGAGACTTTTCTTCACCTATTTAGTAAGAAATACTCGTGTTGTTTCTTTGTGAATCACAGTGATGTACAATTTTATGATATTGTCTGAATACATTAGCATTGTTTTTCTTTTCCTACTACCTAGTGCCTTGAATCATATTTTATACACTGAGTTTGCTCATGGTATA
>NW_004955622.1:61119-63323 GCF_000276665.1 Chinchilla lanigera
CGGGGTCTTTGTTCTCGCGTCCTGGCCTCCGGGATTGGGTGGGGCCTACCTGGCTCTGTGCGCACTTTTCGGCTGGGAATCGTGGTTTTATGAGTCCGGCCCACACTCGGACCCAGGAGCCCTGCCGCTCCCGGAGAACTCACTGCCTTGGTGGAATCTAGTTCCTGTCTTAAGATGAATTGATTTTCCTGTTTCCTTTCTCTCTGAAAGAATGAGGTAGAATTAATATGTTTTTGAGTGCACATAAATTTCACTGCTAATGTTATTAATCAACAAAAATTTGGACTGAAATACTGCACTGTGGGCTTCCATCTGGTAATAAACATGGCAACGTAGAGATATGATTAGTATGGAAAATTTTATTTTATCTGAGGAGTGTTTTGTTAAATTTTCCTGTGACTGTATAAATTTCAAGGCATAGATTGATATGAAATTACTTATATTCTCATATGGAAAGTTTCTATATAACAGTACTAGTGGACAAAGTTCTCAAGGGTTCTCCAGACATACAACCTTTCAATTTTTCTCTTCTTGATCAGTTGTACTGAGTTGTCAATTTTTACTACCAGAATCACAGTAACTTTTATTTTCTCTGTCTTCATTTTGTAAAAATTCTTTTCAGACTGTATTCCATCTTTTATTTTCTTGTGTTCAACTTGTGGTACTGTTTTTTAGTGTGTGATGAACATTTCAAAGGAAGAATCACAGCATTTTTATTTAAATACTGAACAGCACAGAATCATATGGAATATAGAATGGAGATTTATCTCAGTGTTGTTTTAACTTTAACACACAGGATTTTTAGTCCCACATGATTTTTAATTTGTGCTTTGATCTATTCTATATTGTATGTATAACTGAGTGTTATACACACTGGAAGCATGTATTAACTGATATTCTTGGGTATATTGTTCTCTACATGTGAACATACAATATTTTTATGAAGTACCATATTCCCACAATATTTGGAAATATATATTCAAAATAACTGCATGATGCAGTACATAATTAGTCTTGATGTATTGCAGAGAGCGTTGGAAAGCATAGTAAATATGTTTTGAAATCAAAATTTCTATCAGCCATGAATCTACATTAGATAATATTCAGTACGAAGATGATTCCACCATGTCATCATTTATAAGGAAACTAAATACTTACAAACCGGTACTTATGGTATGCATCAGTCTTCCACATTAGATTTCTATCAATTTTAAGGCATATGTTTCAATTCTCATCCTCATTTTATCTGTTTTTTAATAATATGGTATTTTCCTGCAGTATATTTGAATATTCCATGAATGGTGACTATGCTATTATTGTCAATTATAATAATCCTAAAAGGATTTATGCCACCTCTTTTATTGTAATATAATACTAATGCTGTCACCTCTGTAAAAATGCCTATGACAGCCTCCTGAAATGTGGATATTCTCACTTGTTAAATCCCCTATTCTGAGTGCATATCATACTTGCAGTTCTGCATACAGACTTGAATTTATGCCATATTCTGTCTCCCCACTCACCTATGCATTCTAGGAGAATAGAGATTAAATCGTAGGAAATGAATTGTGGTGGGCTATGAGCATGTTGCACATCAAAGACATCCCCCATCTGCACTCAAATTCAGTCTGTCTGACCACCTCCTTTGTGTGAAGAATACTGTCAGGCCCTGGGTAATGAAGTGTGCCTGATCTTGTCTTGATTGTGAACTTTCTGTAGTTCTACAGAGTTCGTTTGAACCCTACTCTGTGTTAAACCACACAATGGAGATGGAACTTAAAAGCTGTGGAGTAGGGAAACGGGGTTTTCTTGAGAAAATAATGCTTTCCTTGGGAATAGAAATATAAATCACTGTAGTCAGGTGTGGCGGTGCCCATTTATTATTCCAGATAATTAGCGGGCAGAGATCTGTCTACTGAATTTTTGAGGCGGTTTGAGGCAAATCAGTGATATTCTGTCTCATAATAACATATAAGAATATCTGGGGACATAGATCATGGATAGAGCACATTGTCATTGAGTTCCTACCAGTGGAAAAGGCAAAAAAAAAAAAATGATGAATAAGAGTGAAATACAAAGAAAATGAATTAAGTGCATTTCAAAGGGGAAAATGTGTTTTCCAACCAGGCAGTAGCACTTAGTATAACAAATACTTTGATAAGTGAAGGAAGATTTTTATCATTGGTGCTTTCCAGAAGATTTTT
>NW_004955622.1:63423-96768 GCF_000276665.1 Chinchilla lanigera
CCTACCTGTGCCATTGGCGATCTCATTGTCTGCACAAGGGGTGCAGTCAAAACAGCAGGCAGCCTTTCCCTCCTGAGGGCTTTTTCTAAATCCAGGATTGCAACTCTCACTGCATACCGAGCGGGGAGTCTGAGGAAAAACACATATGGTAGTAACTTCTTAGACTCTTACTTATTTCTTCAGATTGAGAGATTTAACCCTAATTTGCAACATGAGCAAAGCTACATAACTGAATGCCAAATTAATTTCATAATATAAAGTATAAATTTACAAAAATATAATTAAGTAAATGCATTACTTTCCCACACATCCAAATGGTTCTAAACAACTTTTTTCTATTGAAAACTTATGATTGTTATTCAATATCCACATATGACCATTATATGACCAAAGCTGGGGGCAGAAAACCTATGACAGTGTTTAGCTCACTTGTGGTTAAGAGAGTGTGCCATGATAGGTACAACATACCTCTGCAGTTCCTGTGGCCCACTCTATCATATCCTCAGATAAAGTCATTTTGTGGCCATGCGGAGCATGTGAAGAAAATGTTCCTACTTTAACCTTCAGTCTAAGGCCTTCTGGAAAATTCCAAAAATTGAGAATGTCATACTTTGAATCCAGTTTCCTTCTGTCATCCACGTTCACTTGGTCTCCAGCAGGATTGTGAAATTGGATGTTCTTCAGAAAGCGATGCAGCTAAAGGAGACACATCATTCTATCAGAACAGAGCTCCAGGGTAAGGACAGAAAATATGGATGGGGGAAAGTCCCTAGGCATCTTTAATCCAAATTTACCTAAACCAACTTTAACACTGCTATCTATTAAACTGGAGCACATGAATGTCTAAGGATTAAAATGTCACCATGTTCAAGAAACATCAATCAGTTTCAGGAAGAAAGTATTCTCTGCAAGCCCATTTAAACAAAGGGTGCAGTTGTTGCGTGACAACATCAACTGTGAAATCAAAGGTTATAAAATCCACAACTTTGAAAAGAGAAGGGAAAGAAGGAGAAATTTTGTATGTATGTATATACAGGATAGATAACATGGTTGTTCTTCTGCCTTCTGTTTCTATGCTGAAAGAAACTGTCAATGAGTCTTTGGTTGACCAGTATTGCATGTCTATATCTGTTTTCATGAGAAGCCACTTGGAAGATATCAATATGTAATACAACAACCATTGTTAATTCCCTACCACTTTGTTTGTAACTCTGTATTGTCTGTACCGTGCTTGTGATATGTTGTAAAATGTTGTATGTCTGTTAATGTTTCCCTCCCTTTATCGTTAAAATTAAAATAAATAAATAAATAAATAAATAAATAAATAAAAACCACAACTTCCACTGTCTACTTCACTATTTCCATAGCATCTACCAACAAAATGAGTTCAACAATACCAGAAGAGTATTGTGGAATGACGAAATTTAATTACATGCACTTTCAAGTGTAACACCATTTAGTTTTGTAACTGACTATAGGTTTTCCAGTTGTCCTTTAAGAAAATCACAAAACATGTTACACAGGTAAGGTGTTGACATCCTCTAGACTGAAGCAATGAGCTGGCCTCCTGTTTCCTCCTCCTTACCTCCGGCTCCCTGATTGAGAGTCATTTCAACTCAGCTCAAGAATTAACTCCCTAACAATAATTGCGATATACAATGTCTTGTACTTCATAGAAATAATTTTAGTATTCTTGGGTGAAATACATAGAATAACTTGAGAGGGCACCGTTATGACAGTGCACACCATCCAAGAGAATACACATTACCTGCCAGGGGTGAAACAGCATCACTTGTCCATTTCTCACTGGTGGCCTTTGTACTTCTTCCAAAAGCATTGCATGCAGGGCATGGGCCACAGCGTACACAGCATTGTATATATTGTAGCTCCCATCACTCATGGCTGTGTCAAAACGATTCGGAGGCAACCAAGCCACAGAGACATTAGGTGTGCAGTTCTTCAAGGCACAGTCAGACTCAGAGAAGGAGCAACCGAAATTCTTGGACCAATACACAAAAAGATAAGTGTCTTCTGGATATTTGTAAGGGGTAGCTTCCTGGACAAAGTCTTTGAAGCCTGAGATCTCTTCGTGGTGGTGTGAGAAAACAAGAGTCCCATGGAAGGGGTCAAGTATGAAATCTCTCCCAGAAAGGTCAGCATGCCACCGTGAGTTTGTCACCCAGACTTTCCACGTCACTAAGTCTTGCACTATGTTGTAGTTTACATCATGTGTACTATCAGTATCATAGTAAATGACCACCACATTGACTGATGCAGTGTCGGCAGTCAGGACATCATGCTGCTTTGTAAATGAGAAATATGAGACAGCCACAGTTGAGATCATTTTCACAAAGGCTACACAGACTCTGTTCCTGTCCATCTCAGCCCTTACATCTGACAGAAACTGAAGACCCTTCTGGCCTTCTGTGATGAGCAGGCCCACCCAGGTCCAGTGGAAATGAAGCATCAAGGACACCATGCCAAGGGCCAAATATGTGTCCTTTGGGGCCACCTGATAGACAGAAAGATACTGGCCACTGTCAGTCAGTGTAGGATCAAATGAGCCAAAAGTGACCTTAAAGGAAAAGAAAAGTTGGTGATGCCCTGAAGTTGGAAAGCACTGTAGTAGTCCTGAAGTGTGCTTCGTAACACGTATAAGTTATAGGAGACACGTGTTCTTCCCATCCTTCTAAACATCGCCCTCAGGAGATTTTTTTAAAGGGAATGAATGTACTTATACATTCCTGAAACATTTCTTTCCTTATTTCCTCCTCTTTGGTCAAAAAAAAAAAAAAGAAAAGAAAAAGAAAATAAATTCTGTGTAACCTGTTGTCTCTGTGTTCGGATCCTGGTGCATTATACACTTTGAAAGCTGCATGTCCTAGTCTCATTTTTAACCCTTCATGCTCCTGGTAGTTGAAGCACCATGGAGGTGCTTCCATTATTTCCTGTCCCTCCAAGCCTCACCTGTGGACATTTGTAGAGTTCCAGCAGTGGTCCAATCTGAGCCGAGGTATCCCATGGCATTTCCGTCAGTACTGCCACACATTTGCTTTCTGTCTTACACGTGTAATTAGGGATTTCATGCTGTCCTGTGAGCAGAATGAAGGAATTTTCTAGCATCATCCAATGACTGCTAATGAAATTATGGAACTCATAGCCCAGAGAAATGTTGGGTAAAAGATGAGGATTCCTATTGATCTCTTCTATGGCAAAAGCAAAGGCCAGGTAGTTCTGGTAGTTGCTGGGCGTCAGCCTGCAGAGAGAGCACAGAGGTCTTTCAAGAAAAGACTCAATCAATGATCATCTTCCAATCCAGTCTAGTACCATTTATAGACTGAATGCTGTTTTCTTTCCACACACTCACATAATTACATCCCAAGTATGGATATGATGATGTTAAAAGACTGACTTTTTAGGAAGTCATTGGAATTAGATGATTGATGGGGCTGAATTTCTCATGGAGGAGCTTAGTGGGATTACAAGATTCCTGGAAGAGCTGCTTCATTATTCTGTCGTATTTGTTATACAGTTAACATGATCTTGCTATATATATTCAGTATAAAATTTGTGTGTAGAATGACACTGTGTAGATCTTTAGATTATGTGATACTTTTAAATGTCCTCACAGTTTGCAAAGAGAAAAAAAATGTTTATTGAAGTACATATAGTATTCAGTACTAACAAGTATCCATTTTTGTTGAAATGTTTTATTTCAGGAAAAAGATATTTCCTTAGTATTATTGGTTAAATGTATCTCCAACAGAATTGCTGTTCACACTCATGCATGTGAAGAAATACTGGGGTGATGGATTCATTAGTCTACTTCATTTAGCTATGCGGTAGTATAAATGTGTTGCAGTACATAATACCACATCTATGAATATATTTAATTGTATTTGAAAATTACAGATAAAAATAAAATAAAACTGGAATACTTTCAAGTCAAAAGTTAGATTTTGCTTAAAGAACAAAGCAGTGAGTCACATGAAGATGGGTGAAGGTCAAGAACACAAGTTCACCCTCCTCCCAGGGTTTGATGGGACAGACAATTGCTTCAGTCTTCCCCTCCTGCGAGATTTCAGTTAAGAAAACTGAACGTAGTATTGACAAAGTGCAATCAGCTGTGAATGTTGTGGAATGAAGTTTCTTAAAGAAGCTGCATATCAGAAGCATATGAATTGAAAAGTTGTTAAAACAAGATTTCTTTGTTAGCATCAGATTAACTTGCTATTGCACTGGAGTTTCTAAGTCATAAAATAAATATTCAGCAAGTAAGGAGAAAAAAAGAATTGAAGAGACAAGCAAGCATGAGTATTCCTTTAGGAATAAGATTATTCACATAAAAATAAAATAAAATTCTGATGGAGGTCCCAAATAAAACTAAGTAAATGCGAATAAAAAAAGATTTCCAATATAAAATTGATGACTGAGAGTCCTTTGAGAAAAATGTATATAGAATAGCAATAGACTTCACAAAACAGAATATGACATTTTAGAACATTAGCATTCAAGCAAAGACATAAACGTACTAAAAAGAATATTTTATAAATGTTAATATAAAAATTCTATCAATGTTGCCCTTGCTCAGAAACATTACAAGAGAGGCTTTTGTATCAGAGACAAATATTACACATGTGCTCTAGGGGCAAGGGATTTAGCTCAGCGGCAAAAGCGCCTGCCTGGCAAGTGCAAGGTCATGAGTTCAGATCCTGGTACCAGAGAAAAACCAAAAAAAAGTTACACAAGTGCTCTGAAATTTATGAAATCTCTGAAAGTAGTGAAACTGTTTCAGAACATGAAAGGAGCGTGCTATTCAGAGAAAAAAGCAACTAATAGATACATCAATGGAACAGGTTAGGAAAAAAGTAATTATCCTTTTATATCCATCTATGTGTCTATATCTATCTATCTGTTTCTCTACCGAATCTGTCTGATTATCATCTATTGTTTTTATCACAAGATTTGTATACAAATTCATTAAATATTAAATTGTGTTATTCATAGTAAAAAGTAAGCTATTGTGAAAACTGAAATAAGTGAGTACACACATTGATCACAAAATAAATTCCAGAAACACTAAATAATGTTTTAGAATATTAAAGTAATAAAGTTAACACAAGTGTTTTCAGCATTATACATTGAGATGCATTGCCAATAGGAAAAATGTAAAGGCAAATGATGAGTGTTTTTTCCAAGCTAGATGCTCATATCTTTTTCTGGTTAAGCATGATTTATGTGAAAATATTTACAACAAGCTAATCGCCTATGAAATCATTCTAAAAATGCTTGGTCAACAATATTTTCTGGTCCTTAATATACAAACATTTTTTTTTACAAATTCCAAGGACTTTCCTAAGATAAAAAATTGATGAAGGATGAAACAAAATATGATAATCTGAAGATAATGCATACAATACGATCCATCCAAATGCTAATACAGGTTTTGCCCATAGAGCAACATGATGCCAGTTGTTTGACTTCACCTTAGGCCTGGTGCCCAATGTAAAGGTTGAGGAAATATTTCTTCCCTGAGGGGGTTGTAAGAAAATGCCCATTATTTTGTTGCAGTGTGTAGTTTGGTGATATGCATAAGATAATTTAAAGAATGTAAAACTTTGAGCAGATCCATTTTACTCTTCCGCATTCTTTAGCTTTAATCAGAAACATTAAGTATCACAGACCTATTGCCCTTCTTAAATGACAGGAGAAATTAATTAGATAATGTGGAACACCCCTAAATGGGTGAGAATTAACTTTGATAAGTTGAAGGATATAAATCACGCAGGCATAATAACTAGCACGTATTTTCCAAAAGTTCTTTCCTTTTTCCTTCTCATTTTAGCAGGAATGAAAATTCGCTCCTGAAGCCCTAAACACTTCTCCTTGTGGCTACATCACCTTGCACACGGAAACTCTGAATTGCAAGTGTGTTCTTTTCTGCCCCCAACAGAGCTCAGGGTGCAGGGCTCTAAAGCAGGGCCACCTGCTTTAGGTGGACCCTGATTATCTGATCGTATGTGGGGACAGCAGAGGACAAAGAAGAGTAGGCAGATCATCCTCTCCTCTGAGGAACAGAAATAGACCCTGCCTTGCTGAACTGTCTTTGGAATTTGATAATGCTAGATATCTCACCATGTTCTCATCACCTACTATACTCAGCTGATGTCTGATCACACCGGGCTGTCTTCAGTTAGAATCCACTCAGGGCATTAACCAGACTCCCTCACTGTCCCCGCTCCATGCTACTCATTAGCTCTCAGCACACATGAGCCTGTCCACCATTAAGAATCCACCTCCCCAAACAAATCACATTTCAGTGTATTTCATGCTGAGGGTTATGTCCCGATCCAATAAAATCCTTCTTATAATTTTCAGTAGGTGATATAAGTAATTAATCATCTCACAGGGTTTAGGAGATTTTGAGCACAGTTCTCTGAGTCGAGCACTCAAAATTAGTTCTGATCAGTCACCAACAAGAAACACTCAGTAGTGGATCTCAGAATCTAGCTTTTTATATTAAGCACATCTGTAACACGCATTTGAGAAAAGGATGGAAGAAAAACACACATCCAAGGTGTAATAACAAATGCCTCGATCACCAGCTTAAAAATAATAAAACAAAGTTGAATAAACTAGTAGTCAACACATACATGATTACACAGAAGAAAGAGAAAGCACAGAGATGGTTACATCACCAGGTTGGAAGAGCTTCCACACCTGGAGTCCCAATTCCAATTCTGAATGTCCCTTCATAGGGTTTTCAGGGTTCCGGTTGGGAAGGGTCTGGGCAGAGTGTCCTCTCCACAGATGAGATCCCACACTTCTCCTACCAGTGAGGCCCCTTAAATACCAGCTGACACAAAAGCGACAGTGTCCAAACTTTGTGCATGACCAGAAGCGAGAGTCTGTAACACCCCAAAACTGAGCAAGTACCTGACAGATCAAACATCTGCATCTTCTAGACAGGTGAGAAAGAAACTCCTTGGGATCTGGCCAGGCTAACAGTGACTTTCTACTCATGTCAGGATGTGCATAAAATATCCTAATGTGTAATCTTTAGAACAAGGCTGTGGCACTGTGTATGACCAACAAAGATCTTTCTGTTTTAAATTTTAACCCTTCTTATGGGTAGCCGCCATGAGAACACTGTGGGTCAGCATCTTCTGTAAGATTCAGTTACTCACTGTTCCACTGATCCCTCCTTTTCTCACAAAACCACAAGCCATTTGCTAGACTTCTCAGACACTTTGGAAAATTCACTATTTAATTCTGTGTCTAGCGTGAGACCTGATAAGATAGTACCAAATAGAGAAAAGATACACGCATCTAACTGAGGAAGAAACACGTTGGTGGGGAAAAGTCTCACACAGGATTCACACTTATTCTGGGCTCACCTTGCAGTGGCAGGAGTCCTGGAGCACCCTAAAGTGTATTTGAAATAGTAACTGAATGATTACAGGAAGAAGATTGTCCAAGCAGAAGGGGTAGAAATATCAGCAAATAATCAATAATAAAATAAGGAAGCTTATAGTTAGAGAAATAGAGAAACAGCAAACCCTTCATTTTCTTAGGGAATATTTGGCAATAGGCTCTTAGTGTTCCATTAATCCACAGGGTTCAATTGAGATGCAGAACATCACCTATTGCCATGCAGTAAGGTCATGCACCATGGAATATGGTGGAGAGTGGGGTTCCTCTCAGGTTCCAAGACTGAGAGAGAGATGCTAGAAGCACAAATACATGAAAAGAATGTTCTCTTCCCTCATTCTCAAGTATAAAAAGAGGCAAAACTCATCAGCAGGCCTGTTGTGCACATGTCGGGGGCGGGGACAGGACAGGTGGCACTGTAGAGAATGTTGATGCAATATGGATCAGTAGCCATTATCTACCCTGATGTCTGGAAAGAAAACCAGTGAATGAGGAAGACACTTATGGAAAGTAATAGAATTCGCTAGTAGGCTTTATTACAGAGATTGCAGTATAGTAGATATAGAAATAAAGAGACAAAAAACACCCAATCACCACGTCTCCATCCTTTTGCACACTGGTGCTCCTTTGACGAAGGCAGGCTTCATTATCTAAAGTACACACTAAAGCAGGAAGCTGCAGGAGAATGAACATAGCAATCAAAATGAACATCTTAGATACATATGCAAAGATTTAGGCTGAGTGAAGAGGAAACTTGCAGTGACAGCCAGGTAAATAAATATGTGTGTGTGATTCAGAATTAGGTTGTTTCTGACTCAGGTGGACACTCTGATGCCCCGGCTCCTGTCAGCAGTGCCTTGTCCAGTCCCTGGAGAAGTTTGCCACCACTGCCCCTGGGCTCTACACCTGAGGTCTAGAGTCCAAGAGAAAAACACAAGACAGAAATTATGTTCCCATATCATTTTCTTCACCTGGAGCCACCATGATTTCATCTAGTTCCACTGATAGCAACATCCCAGGGGCCACCTCCTCCTGGGCAGATTTGCTCCTAAGTCTTTGTCAATAAGCCATGGTTACAGATGACATTAGAGGTGTTGCTAAATGGATTGCACTAGAGAATTTAATATTAGGGTTCTCTTGAAATAGCCTGAAAATCCAAAAGGTCAGGCAGAAAATATTGGACATAGTGCCTTCCAAAGTGGAAGATTTTGAGTTGGAGCCACAGAACTCTCCCTGTATAGCCGTGTTTTCTGTGTACCAGGCACATGTGCTGAAACTTACAGCCGCACATGCTCTCCAGTGCTTGGGGTACAAATGATTGCATTACAGCTGGGAAACCCAAGTTAGTGACTGAGCATCAGAGCAGTAATGCAATGCCCTTTTGAGTTGTGTAATTTAGCCCACTTCCCTGCTGCGTCCTTCTTTCAAGTATCTTCATTCCACTATTCAACATATTGTCAGAATCTATTTCTACTCCTACAACCTTGAGTTCCTCCAGGATTTAGGCTTTTCTGAGAACATGAGTCTGTTTGGCAAATTTCTCTTTTCCGTCATCCTGAAGCAAAGGAGCAAAGCTGCAAATGACTTCTGTATTTCCCATCACTCAAATTTTTGCGGAGCAAGGAAATGCAGGCAACATTTACAGCCCCAAAACTCAGTGGAATTTTTATTGCAGGTAGATTAAATAATGCTGTATTAATTCAAAGGACACCATCTTGTATTTGTCAGTATCTAAATCACCAGAACAAAGAGTGGGCCTCAATGTGCACTTAGACTTTACTTATTGTATAAGTGTTCATATTACCTTATAAACTCTGACAGGATAGCAATAGCTGCCCTGTCAAAGATGGAAGTAAACACTGATTTCTGTAAGGATAAACTTTAAAAATTAAAGTATGGGCTGGGGATTTAGCTCAGCGGCAAAAGCGCCTGCCTGGCATGCGCAAGGTCGTGAGTTCGGTTCCCGGTACCGGAGAAAAACCAAAAAATAAAATAAAAATAAATAAATAAAAATAAAAATTAAAGTATATAAACTGTGAGAAAATATTTATTCTTTTGGGAAGATGTTGATCTCATTAGCATTTGAAAGGTAGCTAATCAAAATAAAGTTGGGATGTAAGTGCAAAATCTTCAGAGTTTAAAAAGTTGTAAGATAATGAGTCTTTAATGTTTATCATAAATAGATAGAAGGATAACATATTGAACCTATTGGGTTTAATACATTGAATAAAGATATTCTTAAATGAAAAACTTTTATGTCCCTTAACCTGGACATTGCACATTGTACCCAGTAAAAGCACAGACGTATTGAGAATACTGCTGCATCCTCCAAATAAATATACGACTTGTCAAACTCAAACCTTCTCAACTTTGGTTCAGACTGTTATATGGATTGAACTGTGCTTCAAGTGTAATGTTGAGGTCTGAAGGCTGCTACTTTAGAATGTGATCTAACTCAAAAATAGGTTTTCTTGAGAAATTAAGATGAAGTCATTAGGGCAGAGCCTGATCCAATATGCCTAATCTTTCTAACAGGAGGACCCCATGTAAGACTCTGGCTCCTAATAACATTTTAAATGACTGAGGAAGTAGTTAACTGAGAGTACATGTTGAACTTAAACAAGACCTTGTACTCAGTCTCCCGTGCCATGAAAAATAAATTGAGTTCCTAAATTCATAAGTATATTACAGTACGTTGGGACACCAATCCAGGAAATCACTCAGTAAATGACTGTTTTTAACAATTTCTCCAGTATGATAAGACACGTACCAGAACAGAGGAGAATGTGTGATCAGAAGTACTCTTCTGCACTCCATGGAACATCATCTGGAAGAAAGCCTGGACAGAGCCTCCTCCTTGACCAGCATCACTGAAGACATTGGCTATTTCCTGCCCACCCGCTGACTCCCAAGTTGCATAGAAGACATTGGGCCTCTTCTGCTGCATCTTGAGGAGAGAAAGTTTTTGTCCTTGGTGGATGTGCTGTGCCTTCACTGGGCAGAGCACTCCTGTGTGCCCCAGTGTAGAATATGCCAGTTCACATGCGTGTCCCCTGCTGCCTGTGAGGATGTGCATCAGGATAGAATGAGTTCATGTATAGGCAGAGGCCATGCATATTAGTTGCTGGGTGTCTACATGGATTGATAAATTTAGTGTTCAGATTATTCCATGTCATAAATAAGGAAATTCAGGCAGAAATTCTGCCTATTTTCCTGTGCACTGATGAAGAATGATGGCGACAACCAGAAGTCAAGTTGCACAGTCACTGTGTGCACTAAGCTGTTATCCTATCTACCAGCCACGAATGGCTGGGGTCTGAAATAATAATGATAACTTGCATAATGCAAAGAATAAGTGAGAACAAAAGGAAAGCATGGAAAGAAAGATATGCCCCAGAAAATACATATAAAATTTGGTGTGGCAAACTAGGAAAAGTGTTATGATAAAGGATACCGAGTGTACATCGATGGAGTTTATGCCCTGTTAGTGACCAATAGGCATAGTGTCTTTATGATATCCAGTCTTCCCAACTACATCAACAGATTCAGTGTCATACCACTAAAATATTAGCGAGCTATTCTAAACAGAATGATGAAATTTTTCTCAGTTTTAGGTAACCTAGCCAGGAATAAAGAATACTAAAATTGAAGAATTCACAGTTGTTGATTCCCAGATTATATTATGAAAGGATAGATGTGTGGATAAATGGATCAGTACATTTAGAACCAGCCCTAAATTCTATACTAGTATACCTGGGAAGCTGTCAACCCCTAAGGCTCAAGTCTGCCCTGACAACTTTCCCCTGCTGGTAATTCAGGAATAATTGGAGGGACCTCACATATGCACCATGTCATCCACCATGTATGACACCTCCGTGATAGTGCATCTGTCTTAAGTGCTCACAAGCACAGCAATGAGCTCTCATCAAGACTTTCCTTCCCCTTTGCACCATGAAACTGTACCCACCATTCTCCTGCCTTTCTTCTTTGCCAATAGCAGGTCATCTGAGGGTGGTGCTGAGCCTTGTGTGTTGCAGATGAGCACTGAATAGGTAATCCTGGCTCTCAATTTGTGAACTTTATCTCCCCAGGAGTCTGTAGGCCAGGAAAAAGTGAAACATTAAAGATAGGCCTTATAACCCAATGTTAAAGACTCATCTCTGCCGTTTTCTTTCTCTGTCTCTGTCTCTGTCTTGCTCCCCCACTAATTTTTACATAAACTTTATTGGTATGTTTTCTATATACACACTGATCATACTCACTAGAGGAAGTTTGTACCTGTGCATGATATTTCTTGTTTTTTTCTTTTTTCCATGAACTGCCTTCCACCTTTCAATCTCTCTTCCCTTCCTTATTTACAAAAGCTTTGTTTCTATTTTCTTTCGTTTCCTTTCTTCCTCTCCTGCTCTGCTATTCCTGTTCCTCTTTCCATTTAAATATATTCTTCTTTTTTCCCAGCATCTGCTGTATATTTTGTTCCCTATTTACTCTTAGTTTCTCCCCCTAGATAAATAATGTGATATTTAAACACGTGTGTCTGATTTCTTTCATTTAACAGTATGGACTCTTTCCCTTCCTTCCTTCTCCCCTTCCTCTCCCTAGTTCGACTTTCTTTTGAACATTTTCTTTGTATTTCACAATACCTTTTATATACTTTGTTCCTACTTTGCACATGCAGTATCTTATACCAGAGAAACAATGTGATATTTCTTTTTGTGAGTCCAATTATATCACGAAACAGTATGTTCTCAAGGTGCATTCATTTACCTAGAAATGTCTCAAGTTTGTCATTCTTTATAGCCAAGTAATACGCCACTGTATTATAAAAAACACATCTTTTTCCATTCCTCAACTGATGGTCATTTGGGTTGCTTCCAAGAATTAGTATTACAAATTGAGCTGCTGTAAAGCTGAGTGTGCATATATTGCTGTGGTATGATGCTTTCAATTCTTCTGGGAGATATCCAGAAGGGGAGTGGCTGGATCAGATGGGATGTCTAATCCCAGTTTTCTGAGAAGTCTCCACACTGATTTCCACAGTGATTGCACCAGTTTCCCACCAACAGTGGAGAAGGATTCCCTTTTCCCCACAGCCCCTCCAGCATTTGTTATTGGTTGATTTCCTGATGATAGCCATTCCTTCTGCAGAGAGATGGAATCTCAGCGTTGTCTTAACTTACATCTCTCTAGTGCTGTCGAACAGACCTGAGGATCAGTGGAACAGGTTAGAAGATGCAGAAACAACACCAAACACCACCTCATCTTTCACAAATAGGCCAAGTACATTGACTGGAATACACAGAGCCTCCTTAATAAACGATGCAGGAAAAACTCACTTTCCACATGCCAAAGATGAAAGCTAGAACCATGTCTATCACCATGCACAGAACTAAAGTCAAAATGGGTCAAACATCTAAATATTAAAACAGACGTCTAAATCTGTAGGAAGAAAGAATAGGTAGAAATCTTGAAGACATAGGTGTAAGCAAAGATTTCATGACCAAAACCCAAATTCCATGGGAAATAATATAAAGATTCAACTGGGATCTCTTCCTATTAAAGAGCGTCTGCACAGCAAAACAAATCAACAGAATGAAAAGACATCCCACAGAGAGGAAAATATCTTGGTCACTTGTCCCTCAGACAAAGGACTTAAATCGGGAGCATATTAAGAATTTTAACAATCAGACAGCCCCAAATTTAAAGACCCAATCAAAAAATGGGCATCAGAGATGAGTACCCACATCTCACAGGAAGAAATACAAATGGTAAATAAATACATGGTAAAATATCCTACCAATTTTTGTTGCATAATTCACACACCCTAAAGCTGACTTGTTTAAAAATTAACGTATCCCCACTTCTTACTCTGCTCGCTATGTGGTGGAGTCACCACCACTATTTTACCCTCCCATGAAGCTTTTCGCCAATCAACTGCAAACACCAATGTTCCACCTCTGGGATTTATCCACTCTGCACCTTCCACAGAAACAGTGCCACAAAGTACAGGGCTTTGTGTGTGGTTTCTTTCACTTAGAGGAATATTTTCCACAGTCACCATTGATTTTGTTTGCCATCAGTCCTTTTCTCTTTTTCGATCCTTGCATAGCTGTCATGAAGAGTACATGGTACCTCATTCTTTGTGTTGTTTTTTGAGGGGATTGAAATGGTGGTAAATTTATTCCTTTAATGAGCTATAAATTGTAACCCATCATATGCCATGGATACAACTTGAAGATATCATGCTAGTTAAAATATACCAGCGACCAAATGACAAACTCTATATGATAGCTTTGTATGAGCTGTCTGCGGTGTCCAAATCTATGAGAAAACGAAGTAAAATGGTGGCCACCAGGGGTTGGAGAAAGGGAAATGGAAAAGTCTCAGTGTGCAAGATGAAAAAGTTCTGGAGACTGACTCCTCACAGTCAGTAAAAGCCACCACATTACTGAACTGCATACACTTAGAAACGGGCATGGCGTGACCAACACACTCTGCTCAGTGCAGCTTGTCAGACTTCTGAAACTTGTCTCAGGCCCACCTATACTTCATAGTCAGATCCAGATCTAGAAGAACCCAAGGCAGTTTATAAAGAATGCCCATCATTTATATCCAACGACCCTTGTTATCTGACGAGGCCCCTCATCTCCCACCACCTCAGAGAGGATGTCTCGTCACCTTGGCTTGTCTTCCTCAAGAATCCTGTTGGTTGGTCTACCCAGAATCAGTGTTTCACCCTGATTCTTCCACTTCAAAATTGTTCACCCTCAGACATCCAGCCTGCTGCTCCTTCCGTGTAAATTTGCGGTACTCAAGGTACGTTCAGAACCAAGCAAAGTAACTTTTCCCCCCTGAAACATTTTATTGAGCTGTTCTGTATATCTTCCTTAATGGTCTTCAGTAATGTCAGTTCACCATGCATAACCAAATGTTACCGAATGATCTTATTCGATAGATAGTTGTTTCATGAATTTTTTCCTAAAAGTTATCTTGTGGAAAACTAAAAAAATACTCATGATGTGAAATGTCTAATCTTTATCTTCAAAACTGATTCCTATCTATTTACCCATCTGCCTATTTACCTATTTTATTACTCACATTACCTTCTTACAACAAAATGCCTACTGGGGCTGGGGGTTTAGCTCAGCGGCAAAAGCGCCTGCCTGGCACGCGCAAGGTCATGAGTTCGGTTCCCGGTACCGGAGAAAAAACAAAAAACAACAACAAAAAAAAAAAATGCCTACTATGTGCAAGTGGTCCACAGAACACATGTAATACTGCAAAATTACCAAAATACAAAGTGAGCTCATTCAGCCTCTTCAGCAAAGCTTGAAAATCATTTGTGCCTTTCTACAAGAAAAAAGAAGAACTTTAGGATTTTTCTGTAACAAAGCAAGGATTTTTATTATTATGTAATGTTTCAATATGAAGTGGTTTGCTCACTATATATATTTTAATGGTTAAGACAGGGACAGTCTCTTTATATTCCCAAGGCTAACTCCAACTCCTTGGTTGTGGTTCTCCTCCTGCCTCAGCTTCTCTGGTATGAGAAAGATAGGTGCATGACACAGAAGTCATCTTCTTAACATGCATTCCTAAGAGGTGGTAAGAATAATTTTTCCATGAACAGTTGAACCTGTATTGTATTAAAAATTTCCATTTACCAATAAACCAAGTACTTGTTTTATTTAAGAATATTTAACTCAAATTTAGAACTTTCTCATGCTCATTGAGGTCATACTTCCCCGTTATTACCATCTACCTTTATAGTCCAGAACATGGTCCATACGATCTAGTGGAATAAACAGACAGAAAATGTTTTTGATCATTTATAAAGCCACAACTGGAAATGCAGATCATATTTAAACATGATGGAAGTGTATCTATTCTTTCCACTTTGCCTTTAAAGAAGAATGTTCTCCACCCATCATGCATTCTAAGAAAATTCATGAAGACACCTCTCAATCTACTCTGTAGCATCAAGATAAACGTCTTTAGAAAATCATGTAACTTTTAAAATTTAGACATACAAGACAAATAACAACATAGTCTTCTTTTGCATTTTTATTTTAAAGAGAAAGAAACAAAAACAAATTAACGAACACAAAAACATAAACAACACAAAAACAATAAAAATGATATAGAATTTCAAACAAGTTGATAGGAAATTAACAATTGTTGTTGTATTAAATGTTGTTATCTTCAAATTGGTTTCTCAGATAACCAGATATAGGCATGTAAGGTCAAACCATTAAACATTAACTGTTCTTTTCAGTAATCCAATAGAAATTAGTAGTACAATTGCCATAACGATCTTGTGTATGTGTATATATAATTTTCTATTTCCTTCTTTCTTTCTTTTCTCCTTTCCTTGATCTCAGTTGTTCTTTCTTCTCAAGGAGTTTCTTTCCCTTTCACAGTATCTATAGTACCTTTCAGATTTTATTTACTCTTTCAGGTTCTTACACTAGGGAGACAACATGGTGTTTACATATATGAGTGTGATTTATTTCACTTATGAGTATGGTCTCCAGCTGCATCCATTTACCTATATAAGCCTCTAGTTTATCTTTTTTATAGCTGAGTAATATTCCATTATGTAAAAATACCTCATCTTTTTTTATCCATTCCTCAGTTGATTGCCATTTGGGTTCCTTCTACTATTTAGCTATTACAAATTGTGCAGCACACACATTGCTGTGGTATGATGTTTTTAGTTCTTCTGGAAAAATACCCTAAAGGGAAATAACTGGGTTGAATGGGACCACTAGTCCTAGTCTACTGGGGAATCTCCAGACTGATCTTCATAGTGGTTTCACGGGTCTACACTCCCACCAAAAGTGGAGAAGGGTTCCTTTTTCCCCATAGCCTCACCAGCATTTGTTATTGGTTGATTTCTTGATGATTGCTATTCTTTCTGGGGTGAGGTGGTATCTCAGTGTCATTTTAATTTGTATTTCTCAAATGACTATGTGGAACATTATTTCATGTATTTATGTGTCATTTGCATTTCTTTATCTGAGCAGTGTATATTCATTTCAGATACCCATTTTTTGTATTGGGTCTTTGGATTTGGGGGACTTTATTTTTTAAAAATTCTTTGTATGTTCTGTATAGAAGTCTTTGTCAGAGTTGGCTAACATTTTTTTCCCAATTTGTGGATTTTCTTTTCACTCTGTTGGTGATTTCTCTTGAAGTGCAAAACTTTTCAGTGAAATGAGATTCAAGTTGTTGATTCTTTAAAGTATTTTCCATGCAGTTTTGTTTTAGTTCATGAACTCTCTGCCTACCCCTATGTCTTCAAGATTTTTACCTATTTCTCTTCCAGTAGATTTAGTGTTTCTGTTTTTATATTTACATGTTTAATCCATTTTGACTTTAATTTAGTTCATGGTGATAGACATGGGTCTAGTCTTACTCTTTGGCAGGTAGAAAGCCAGTTTTTCCAGCACTATTTATTAAAGAGGTTATCTTTCTTCCAGTAGACATATTTGTCTCATTTGTCAAAGCTAAGAGGGATGAGTGTGTTTGTGGTTGAGGTTGGGTCTTCCAGTATGTCCCATTGATCCTCAGGTCTTGTGTTTTTGTCAATACTGTGCTGGTTTTATCACAGTAACTTTGTAGTATACTTTCAAGTCAGGGATTGTGATGCCTCCTGACTTGCTATCTTTGGCCAGGATTGCTTTTGCTATTCTGGGCCTCTTCTGGCTCCAGATGAATTTTAGGAATGTTTTATATAGATCTGTGAGATATACTAATGTATTTGGATTGGGAATGCATTGAATCTGTATAATAATTTTGGGAGTATGGCCATTTTTGCAATATTGGTTTGTCCTATCCATGAGCAAGGAATATCTTTGCATTTTCTGAAATCCTCCTTTATCTCTTTTTTCAGAGTACTGTAATTTTCACTGTATAGTTCCTTTACTTCTTTCCTTAGATTGATTCCTATGTATTTCAATTTTTGAATGCTATTGTGAGAGGTATAGTCTCCCTAATTTCTCTCTCAGAGTGTTTTTTGTGTATAGGATTGCTATTGCTTTTTGAATGTCCAGTGATATTATTGAATTTGTTTATTAATTCTAGGAGTCTTTTGGTGGAGGTTTGGGTCTTCATGTCGAGTACTATGTAATCTGCGAACAATGGTAATTTCACTTTTCCTTTCCTATCCTTATTCCTTTAATTTCTCTCTCTTGTCTACAATAGTCACATAAGCATATGACCTCCTCCACAAGACTTGTTGCTCTTTGATTGTCAGCATCTTGTTAGTGATTTTTCTGACTATGTTCATAAAGGAGATTGATCTGTAGCTTTCATTCTTAGTTGGGTCTTTCTCTGTTTTTGGAATGCTAGGTCCCTGAAATGACTTGGGAGTATTCCTTTCTTTTTTTATAAGTAGACAGGCTTTCTAGCACATGGGTCTGCACAGCACCTCCTGAGGAGAAAGACTGGTTCTCTGAGGCAGTGTGGAGACTGGAGAGCAGAGGGTGAGGAAGAACAGGCTGCTTCTCCTCTCCACCAGGAGGGAAACAAACTTTCCCTCATCTACCAGGGATCTTAGGCAACAAGTGTGCACCACGACACCTCTCATCAACATGTTTTTTAATCTGTATTTGTCACCTGGAAATAAGCCATCAGATGCACAGCCACAAGGCAGGAAGAAGTGACTATTTCTCCAGCGGAGTGTGGGAAAGGGAATTGAAATGTTTATCCAAGTTCACAACAGTACGACATATACAGACACACCTCACATGTGGATTTTTCTGAGTGAAACTGCAAGTTCTAACTCCACACAGATGTGGTCTTGGGGACAAATCCAAGATGGACCCCAGATTACTATCTTACTTATCCTGCAGCCTCCATTCACAGTGTTTCCTTTGAAGCCTGCCAACCTGAGCCATGTCACCTGCCTTTGCAAAATGAAAAAGCAGTGTGCATAAGAAAGGAGATGTGATTGGTGGGGTGAGCTCAAGGCTGGCCTGAACCACATAGCAAGAACCTGGCTCAAAAAAAGACCAGAAAAAAAACAAAAGACTAAAAACTGTGATGAGAAAAATATAATCAAATATTTATTTAAAGGCAAATGATGGGCTTGACTTTTCACACTGACAAAATAGAGATGAGTAAGAGAATGGAAAAGAAATGTCTTTGTAACATGACATTTATCTGCCACAGATGATTCAGCCAGACCAGGACTTAGGGTGAGGACTCTGCAGGGTTCATCAAAAAACAAGGAAAGTTGTAGTTCTCTAGGTTTAGACCAGAGAGTGCAGTGATTAAATATATTTCAACTTTAAATTTATTAACATTTTAATAGAATACAATGGAAAAATTTAACAGCTATATGAAATTGTAAAAATTCTCCTCTTCTCTGTTGTTGTTTTTGGTGTATGCCAGGAATTGCGCTCAGGACCTTGCACTTTCCAAACAGGTGCTTGTGCCGCTGAGCTATATCACCAGCTCTCTGTTGTAAATTTTGTGTTCTCTTCCCCTCCAATTTCCACTCCTTTCTCCCTGGGCTTCTGTCAGTCTTCAGCCTTTGATGTTATCCAGTCCATCTCCCCAGTCTTCTGTCCACCAGTCTAGCTTTCCATCCAGGTTCTCCTTTCACTTAACAAACATATTTGAGTGCATACATAAACTTAAAAATCCAACAAGCATGGTACTAAAAAGAACATTTGCCAAATCATTCAAAGTACATGCAAACATACTTAATTCTAATAGCTTCATAAAAGTCTTACAAATTTTCAGAAAACCCTGAAAAATTAAAGTTTTTTCTGGTAATAAGTATTTCATATTAATAATAAAATGTCTAAACATCAAAACTATTGAAAAAATTATAAATTTCATTTAAATCAAAATTAGTTTGAGCATATATTGATTAATAATTCAGAGCAATTCAGAAATGTATAAACTCATTTTTATATAGCTTCAGGAATATTGACAGGCAAGGGTGAACAAAGACATATGAAATAATTTATTGAATTAAAACATAATCAGCATATTAAGGGCATAATAACTTTTGAAGTGGAAAAATAAAATAAAATGTATCAGAGAATTCTGACATATGGTGATCTACAGACAAAATTGTCACATGAACAATGAGTAAAAATGGTTGAGAAAGCCAATTGGTGTACGAGATACAAATGAGTAACTTCATTGAACACAGGGACAAACATAAGAATTTATTACAGATTTTATGACAGGAATAAAAATTTTTCAAACTAAGATTACACAGAAAAGGTAATTGTTACAAGAGCTAGTGATGTTCAGATTGCAGAGAGAAATGAGTCCACCGATAATTGAAGTAAACCTCAGGCTGGAATGTAATATGTCACTGAAAACAGTGGTACAGGTGTGGTACAGAGCCACTGTGCATTTTAGAATAAAAATACTTTTGCACTTAGAAAGGTTTCTTTCTATCAGAATGCGTTTTATCTCTGAACCCAGGCAGAGAATTCTTATCTGATCTTATCAAAATAATGTAGCACTTGGGGGCAAAGATGCAGCCCAGCAGCCCTGCACCAGAGGCCAAGATGGAGAAGACCTCCATGGCCACCATGACCTTCCCCTTGGTGCTGTGGTACACGGGGAGGAAGGTGACCCACACACTGCAGAACACCAGCATGCTGAACGTCAGGAACTTGGCTTCATTGAATGTGTCAGGCAGGTTCCTGGCCAGGAAAGCCACGGTGAAGCTCGCCAGGGTCAGGGAGCCCAGGTATCCCAGGACACAGTAGAAGGCAGTGAGGGAGCCCTTGTTGCACACGATGAGGATGTGGCCATGTTCAGAGTGAGCGTCTGTGTCAATGTAGGGTGGATTTGTCCCCATCCAGACTCCACAGAGAGTGAGTTGGATCAGGGAGCAGATGGGGATGATGGAGTTGGGAGCCCCCGATACGAGCAGCTGCCTCATCCTTCTGCCTGGAGCAGTCACCTTAAAGGCCAGCACCACAGTAATGGTTTTGGCCAAGACGGAGGAAACAGCCACAGTGAACACGACTGCAAATGAGGTCTGCTGCAGGATGCAGGTGGTGGTTCTGGGCCGGCCAATGAAGAGCAAGGCGCAGAGGAAGCAGCAGGTGAGGGAGACGAGCAGGATGTAGCTTAGAGCACGGTTATTGGCCTTGACGATGGGAGTGTGTCGGTGCTTCACAAAGAGCCCAAGAACAGCAGCTGTGAGGACAGTGAGACTCAGGGCAGTGCCAGCCAGAGCCTTCCCCAAGGGATCTTCATAAGCCAGAAAAGTGACAGCTTTTGGGAGGCAACAATTTCTGTGGGCGTTGGCATATTGGTGATCTGGACACCTCAAACACTGCTCCTTATCTAGCCAAAAATGAAAATTTTTCTCAGTGCCAGTTCAGTAATTCCTAATTCATTAATTATTCACATTTTCCCCCAAAACTCCCCACTGGACTCGTTCAGCCAAACTATCCTCTTGTGTTGTTGTATACCCCCAAATTCCAAAGCAATACTGCTTTTTTTCTTTTCAAGCACTAAACAGTGCTACAATTTTTTCTCTATTTTCATGGAATGTTCTTGAGAAAAAATTTCAATTCTCCTCAACGATCTACTTGCCCATACTACATCTGTGTAAGCAATAACCTAGGCACTCATTCAGTGAGGGAGCACTCACCGGAAATCCACTCTCAGCTACATTTTCTAAGTCCCACTGAAATAAATACGTGCCATAACACTCTACGAGGTGCAGTAAGTTCTCTGAATATTTGTAGGTTTTGCCACAAAGCATAGTGAATTTTGCCTGTAATTGAACAATAACAGTAGAACTGTCTCAAGGAGTAACATCTTATAATTATTGACCCTTTTGACCCAGAAATAATCATCTAACCCTTCATTCTGGTTTTATTGTTTTTAATGCTTTTCCTGTTATATAGGTGTTGCATAAACTTTTCAAAACTTTACAATATATCTGTAAATATCTCATAATTTATAAAATAATAAATATTTTCTGAAATTTTCTGTTATATAGGTGTTGTATATACTTTTGAGAACTTTACAATATATCTGTAAATATCTCATAATTTATAAAATAATAAATATTTTCTGAAATTCAAATTCTCAATTATGAGTGACGTGAACAAAGAGTTGTTGAACATTAATCTGACATTCAAGCAGCAGTCAGTTCCCTTAATTAATTCGCCTGTTTGATACTTGCGCACTTCTATCCTTGCAGGATAATGCTGCTTTGTTTTTCCTCCCCAATACCTGTTGATTTGTTTTCTTTCCCTGACATTATTGTATTGGTTGGTGTCTCCACCAGACCATATGGCAGAAATGTTGAAATGAAGCTCTCCTCTCTCATGTTATTTTTCCACACTGAATTATTCTGTAAACATTTGGCAACACTAGCAAAGTTTCTTTCCAGTCTTATTTTAGTAAAATATCGTCATCTATTTATAAATTGTAGATTTTCAATTTCTTAATATATTACATCATTCATTGACATTCCTTATGTTTTTTTCTAGAATCTAGTGCCTTGAGTTATATCTGGTAAGCAAACTTTGCTTATATTGTGGCCTCCTTCATCTATAGCAAAAATTGTAACACTAAATGTGATTTTCACTTAGGAAGGAAAGATGAAAGCCAGGCATGGGCACACACCCCTGTATTCTCAGCATGCAGTAGGATGAAGCAGGAGGAATCTTTCAAATACCACACCAGCCTGGGGCTAGCCTGAACTACATGGCAAGATGCTGTCATAAATAAACAAAGGAAATGAAGAAAGCAAACAAACAAAGCAAATGTAAAAGAAGAAAATTTCCTTCTGCTGTTCGATTTTCTAATGTCACACGTGTAGCATAGTTCAAGTTTCATCATAAAATGCATAGATTTTCCCATTTCCTATGCATCTAATGGAGTTTGAGTAATTTACTAATGGTACTCTCCTGAATGTTTATAAAATTGACCAGTAAAACTCTCAAGAAACATGAAAACAGTAAGAAAAAATAGCAGATAGGTTCCACTTTTTAGGTAACTGTGGTATTTTGAACAATTTTGTTCAGTATTTATCTGTACATTCATTAATTTTATTCACTTTTTCAAGTACATTGAATGGAGTATTTTATACCATCTCACAAAATGCTGTGGTGGGGTTTCTTTAGATGTGTCTTTTTTCAGTGTTCTTATATTTTGCAGTTGATCTCCTGCACAGTTTTATGAGGGACTATGAATATTATTTTGTTACTACAATTAATTGAATTTTGTTTTCTGTGTCGTTTATGTTTTTTTGTTTCTGTTATTTTCTATCTTCCATTGTCATTGTTTCATTTCCTCTTTGATTTCTTCTTTGTGTTGAATATTTCAGGTGAAGAACTTCAGTTTATCTTGCATAAACACACACACATGTAATAAAGTATATACACATATATGTCTCCTAAGATAATTTCAGCTTCAACCCACAAGGTTTAATGAATACTATTTTCAGTTTCAGCTGCTTGTAATTTCCACTAATTTCTTTTCTAGGAATCATGATGTTAAGAATTTCACTTATTCAAACATAAAAGAAATGTTGCTGGGTGTACTTTTATGTGTACACATGATACATATAATGAAGCTATTGTATACCAAATCAATAAGAAAAAATTCTACAAAGACATAAATGTTCTAGATATAGTTTGAAAATTAACTTTGTTATAACATATTGTTAATTTTGGCACATTTACAAAATATTGAAATTATACAGTGAGATGAAATAAAGTCACATATCGATGACCAAAAACATAATGGAAAAGTCTAAGCAGAGAAGTGATTGCCACCTGTTATGATTTAATGTAACAAATTCAAATTTTTATAATATGGTAATTACCATACGTAAAATCTTCAGTATTGGTTTTCTGTACACTGTATTCCATGTCCCAAATACTTCCTATTTTGAGTGTTTTCACACCATTGAACCTTAGATTAGTTACTATGAATATTATATAAGTGGAAATGTTCCATTTTGACATTTCTGTTGACACTGATAAGAATTTATGTCCCCCTCATTCATCAGATACAGTGTTAACATTCCTTCCTCAGTGAAATTTAAAACATTATTCTTACTGGGTGTGGTGGTCCATGCCTGTGATTGCAGCACTTAGGAGGCTAAGACAGGAGGCTCGTCATGAGTTCAAGGCTAGCCTGGGCTACACAGTTTTTCAAGGACAGCCTGTATACAGTGACAGACCCTGCCTAAAAAAACCCCAAAACACAGAAAAAATTATGTCAAAATATTGTATCCAGTATCACTTAGTGAACACCGGGCATTTCATTACCTTCCCAATCATTCTTGCATATTTATGTCTTTAATTTTTTTGCCTGTCATTGCATATTGCCGCCTCTGTACACCTGATGGAAGCAGGAAGCCTCCTAACTGAGGTCATCCTTACAATTGTCATTTCATATATGAAATTCACACCTAATTTTTAAACAAAACTCAAAACTCTGAGCACTTGAACTGTCTGGAAATTGTTTTAGGTACTTAAGGAAATAAAATACAAATTCCATATATTTAATGTGTTCTAAATGTATCTTAAAAGGGGAACTGTTGTTATTTACTAAAACTGCATATGAAAAACTGTGAAAAACATGAAACTTGGAAAATGGATTTATTCAGAAATGGGGTAGTGTGAAAATAGTGCTTCTGACGAGTCTAGAAAAATGAATCAAGGAATGTTCAAGGAATACAGAGCGTGTTTTGACACTGGATATTATAATGCCTACAATAATGAAATCAGATGCTAAAGGAAGGAGGAATTATATTTTCGTGAGCTCCTCATCCACTTTCCACTTTCTAGGCAGCAGGCAGGATAACATGAGCAATGGACAATCTCGCGGAAGGCCTACACTTACCCGTCTCGTTGGAGATCTCATTCTCTGGGCAGGGGGTGCAAGAGAAACAGCAGACAGCCAATCCCTCCCGCGGGGATTTCCTGAATCCGGGATTACAGCTCTCACTGCAGACTGAGCGGGGAGTCTGAGGAAAATCAGGTATGTGTTGGTGACGTCTTGGGCTTTTACCTCCTACTTCAGAATTAGACGGATAAATTTCATAGGGTTAAAATCATGTTTACCAAATTATATGAATACATAAAGTTTTTCAAAATATGGGTAAGAACTTTATTATTTTCCCATTCATCAAAAAGCTGATAAGTAAGGACAATTATAAACTGAAATCTGACTTTCAGTTTTCCTCACATGAACATTTTCTAAGCTAAATCAAGGGGAAAAACTCACAGCACAATGTCAGTGTTTATGATTAGTGAAAAGCAGTACAATTACACCCAAATTACCTCTGTAATTCCTGTGCCCCACTCCATCACATCTTCATTTAAAGACAACTGCTGACCATGTGGAGCATGTGGGGAAAACCTCCCTACTTTGGTTCTAAGTCTAAGACCCTCTGGAACGTTCCAAAAGTTGAGAATGTCATACTCTGCAGCCGGTTTCCTTTGCTCATCCATGTTCACTTGGTCCCCAGCAGGATTGGTGAATTGAAGTTCCTTCAGAGAGCGGTGCAACTACAAGACATGCAGAATCTTATAAATACGTGGGCCCCAGGCTTAATGATCAAACTCCACCAGGGAAAGTCCTTCAATGTCTTTGCCGCCTGCTTTACAATGACAGTTCTCGATAGTCATCCAGGGAAGTAGGACAGGCGAAAGGCCTTGGAAAACCAAAATACTACAATGTACCAAAAATATCAATACCTATAAAAAAAATGAGGGCCAGGGACATAGCTCAGCAGCACAAGCACCGGCCTGGCAAGCACAAAGTCCTGAGTTTGATTCCCAGTACCAAAAGAAAAGATAAAAAGAAAAAAAAAAATGCTACAGCAAAAACCAACAAAATAATGTTCCCAAACAGAAAATACCTCAGCTGTATGGTGACAGCTTCCCACACCCATTTTCTGTCATATTGTTCCTAGAGGATATACATGAAAACTAGTGTCTTCAACACTAATTCAAATAATATCTCCAATAGAGTCCTTACCAATTCCGTACATACAGACCTATATTATAAATTGTGTAAAGGAATAAAACGTTTCCTATTGTCTGTTAACAATTTCATGGGAAAATTTCAGGTTTCCTTAGCTGAAAACTTTAGGTGAAGATTAGGCTGACATCCTGTGGAATACAAAATATTTACATTGATTCATGTTTAATTTCCCCCTTGACAGAATCTACTTATTCTGAATAACCATTTCTACTCAGATTGCTACTGCTCCTTTACAGTGAAACTGATGCACAACCTCTTGTTTTGGATCAAACATGCTAAAGTGTGTTATTTGCATGCCTGTGGGACCCCTCAAGGCGCTGTCTGCTATCCAATGTCAGAAACATTACCTGCCACGGGGAGAATCCCTTCTGTTCTCCATTCTTGCTGGGTTGCATTTGAACGTGTTGAAGAAGTGTCTCGTGGAGGGCGTGGGCCACAGCATACACAGCGTTGTATATACTGTAGCTCTCCTCATTCATGGTGGGGTCAAAAAGACTTAAAGGCAGACATGTGAGAGAAGCATTGGGTGGGCAGTTCTTCAAAGTACAGTCAAAATTAGATAAAGTGCAGTCAAAATTGATGGCCCAGAACATAGTGAAGTAAATATCTTCTGGGAACTTTGAAGGGGAAGCGGTCTGGATAAAAGTTTTAAAACCAGAAATCTCTTCACGCTGATTTGAGAAAATGATTGTTCCATGAAAAGAATCAATTATCAAATTTTTTCCAAAGGTGGCAGCATGCCATTGTGAGTTTGTGACCCAGACTCTCCACGTCACCAGATGTTGCCCCGTATAAAATCCAGCATCACTTTCACTAGGATCAAAGTACATGATAACCACATTTGCTGGTGATGTTTCTCGGGTCCATAAGTCATGTGTTGGTCTATTTAAGAAATGTAGCATGGCAGTGCTTGAGATCATTTTTTCAAATGCTACACAGATTCCGTTCCTGTCCATCTCTTCCTTCAAGTCTGACAGAAACTGAAGACCTTTCTGACTCTCTGCAATGACCAGTCCCACCCATGTCCAGCTGAAATGAAGCATCAGTGAGACCATGCCAAGGCCTAGAGATGTGTCTTTGGGGGACATCTGATAGACAGAGGAAAACTGATCATGGTCACTGAGCACAGGGACAAAAGAGCCAAAAGTCAGCTACAAGAAAAGAAAACTGTAAGTAAAATGATGAAGACATTGACAGAAAGCACATTCTCAGATTTGAAGAGTATTGATCAAGAGCTGTAAGTGATAGGAAGAGATATTTGTTCATTCCTCCATCTCAATTAACTCACTCTTTCCGAGCCTTTCAAAAGTAATTACTTGCCTGTAGGGCTCTAGAAAACATCTCTGTCTACTTTCAACTTCCTCATTTTTGTAGACAACCACAATATGGTGACCAAACCTGGATTCTCTGCACTCATTTCTTAGTTGTACATCTTTCTCATTTTATTTTTTCAACTTTTTTATTAGTACATATTTATGATTTGTTCATTTATACTGTATTTAATTAAGTTTATTGGCATAGCTTAGATATATACAATGATCACATTCATTATGGGGATTTCGTCCCTGTACTGATTTACCTTGATTGGTTTTTTCTCCCCCAGCCCCCTCCCCTTCCTTTAACTCCTCTTCCCTGCCTTATTCACACACTTTTGTTTCCATTTTATCCTTCTTTTCTCATTATTTTGCTTTTCTTCTTTCCCCTCCCCCCCCTCCCTGGTTCCCCTTTGCTTTGAAACCATTTCTTCCCATTTCACCATATCTCTGTACAATTTGGTTCTTATTTACACTTTCAGTTTCTCACACCAGTGAGACACTGTGATATTTACACAGGTTTGTCTGATTTATTTCACTTGAGCATGTGGTCTGAACTTCCACACGTTTAGCAAAAAATGTCTTAAGCTTATCCTTTGTTATTGCAGAGTAGTACTCCATTACATGAAGAGTTTGTAGTAGCTCATGCAGGAAATAGCCAAACGTACATCAAGCCACGAATGAACTAAAACAAGAAGTGTGGGTTTCTCGTATTCATCCTCTCATCAGGTTCATCACAGGAATGTCACTGGCACATGATATATTTTAGCTTTTTCCCATTGCCCTCTGCTTTCTTAAGGCTTCCTTTCTTCACATTTATAAGAGCTTTGTTTCCCTCTTGTCCTTCTCTTTTTCCCTCCTCTCACTGTCATCCTCCCCGCCCTCCTCCCACATGCCCTGCACATTCGCACATTTCCCTGCTGCTTCCCTTCATCTATCACCTTATTGGTCCTTATTTACACTTTGGTTTCTCACACGGTGTCAAGGTGTATCCATTTACCTAAAACTATCTCAAATTTATCCTTCTTATGACAGAGTAGTACTGCACTGTGGAAAAAAACGCATCTTCTTTAGCCATTCATCCACCGATATATGCCTATACAGTGTCCAAGATTTAGCTGCTGCAGACTGTGCTGCTATAAACATGAGTGTGCTCATATCGTTGGGGCATCAGAATTCTAAGTTTTTCCTGAAATGACCAAGAAGTGGAACACGTGGGTCAAATGGAACCCCAAGTCTCAGTTTATAAGGACTCTCCATACAGATTTCCATACTAGTTGTACTCACAATGGGTTACAGATGAAATTAAACAATGAACCTGATTGTGTCTACAATTGAAAAATAATGCCAGTGCAACATATCAGAACGTATGGGATGCAATGAAAGCAGTCTTACAGGAGAAATTTTAGAGTGCAGAGTTCCCACAGCAAAAACACAGATGGAGCTGAAGTAAAGAACTTCATGTTGAACCTCAGGCTTCTAGGAAAAGAAGAGTGAGTTAAATAGAAAAATATACGGGGCAGGAAATTACAGAGCTCAAACCAGAAGATAATGCAATTGAGACTAAGAACATAAAGAATCAATGAATCAGAGAGTTGCTTCTCTTTTTAAGGATCTTTTCGGTTTTGCTTTGTTTTTTCTTTTAAAGGAAAAAGAAAACAACAGCAACAAAGATAAAAACAAAACAACGCAAAAACAATACAAATTTCAAAACAAGATGATAGGAATTAACACTTGTTGTTGTATTACATATTGTTGCTCAGATTACCAGATGTAAGAATCCAAGATTGATTAAACAATTAAAGAGAATAAAAAGTAATAAAAATCATTAGAAATGATACAGAGTTTCAGTTATCAAGATGGTAGGAACTTAATAACGGTTGTTATATTGCCTCTTGTTGTCTTCAAATTAATTGTTCAGATTACGAGGTATAAGCATGCAAAATTGGTCAAAAAGATTTCAGCATTAACTGCTCATTTCAATAAATATATATGTATATACAAGGATAGATGGGATAATTGAACTGCCGATATCTAAAGTTGGTTGTTTGAAAGGTTAAATGAAGTAGGCAAAACCTTAGCCAAGCTCATGAAAAATGGCAAGCAAAGCCTTGAATCCATACAATTAGAGAGGAACAGGGCAAAATCACAACAGATCCTGCAAAACTCAGAAGATTATCAATACTAACTGTGAAAACATTCATTCTAAGAATAAGAACAATGCAGAAGAAATGGATACATTTCCAGATACATATGAATTATCACATCTGAATTAAGAAGATGTAAAAATTCTAAACAAACCAATCTCAATTAATGATATGGAAGATGTAACTAAAAACTCACCAACAAAGAAAATGCCTAGTCCTGATGGAATTAATACTGAATTCTACAAGAATGTTAGCAGAGATCTAATGCTATAACTCCTCAAACCCTTGAATGAAATTGAAAGGGACACAATATTCCCAAACTCGTTCCTGGAAGCAAGCTTAACCCTGACACCAAAACCGGGGAAGGACCCACCCAAAACTGCAGACTATGGACCAAACATTTTAATCAACATAGATTCAGAAATCCTCAGTGAGATGTTGGCAAACAGATTACAGCAAGTAATCAAGAAGATTACATACCATGACCAAGGAAGATTCATCCCAAGGATGGAGGATGGTTGGGCATATGCAAATCAATAAATGCAGTACACCACATCAACAGAGGCAAGAACAACAACTGCAGGGCCGTCTCAATACATGCAGGGAAACAATTTGATGAAGTCCAACACATACTCCTGATAAAAACCCTATAGGAATTGGAATAAAACTCACTTTATCTCAATCTGATGAAAGCCATCTAAGACAAACCAACAGCCAACATCACACTAAATGATCAAAAATTGAAAATTTTCACTCCAAAATCAAGAAGACAAAGATGCCCACTATGGACACTGAGGTGCACTCCAGTTCAAAAACATTAGCCAGAGCAATTAGACAAGCGATTGAAATAAAAGGAATATACAAAAGAAAGAATAAATTAAATCATCATTTTTTTCCTGATAACATCATATTCTACATCAAAGATAAGAAAAATTGCACCAAAAGACTTCCAGCGCTAATAAGCAAATTTCTCAGCATAGCAAGGTGCAAATTCAGCACTCAAAAATCAAGCACATACCTGTATACAAAATTCAATAAGAGAGAAATTACAGAAACCACATCTTCCACATAGCATCACATAAAATCAAATCCTTAGAAATCAATCTAACAACACAAGTGAAAAATATACACAGTGAAAACCACATTGCTCTCAAAAGATCAAAGGAGATACCACAAAATGTAAAGATCTTTCCTGTTCTTGGACAGGCAGAATCAACAGAGTGAAAAAAGGAACATTTCTAATACTAGTACACACATGTAATGCAAACCCAATTGATTACCAACAGAATACCCGAGAGAAGTAGTGAAAACAAATTGTAAAATTCATATGGAACCAGAAGAGACCTAGAATAGCAAGACCAATTCTGGGGGAAAAAAAGGGAAGCAAGGGGCATCACAGTCCCCTAGTGGAAGTCCTACTATACAGCTAGTGAGGTAAAAACAGCATGGTAATGGCAAAGAAACAGACCTGAGGATCAATGGCACAGAATAAAAGATGCAGAGACAACTCCAAGCACAACTCAGCTACCTTATCTTTGTCAAAGGGACCAAACACCTTCACTGAAAGAAAGATAGCTTCATGAATGATTGGTGACATGAAACTGGATTTCTATGCACCAAAAAGTACATCTAGACCAATGTGCATTACCATGCACTAACAAAATCAAAATGACTCACGTATCTAAATATAAAAACAAAAACACTAAATTGCCTGAAAGATAAATTAGATAAAACTATTACAAACATAGGTGTAGGCAAAGATTTTTTGAACAAAACCTCAGTGGCACAGGAAATACTACCAGGAATCAACAACTGGGACCTTATCTCATTAACAGACCTTTTCATAGCAAAAGAAACCACCAAAAACGTGAAAAGGAAACTCACAGTGGGGGATAAAATTTTACCAGCTATTCCTCAGACAAAGGACTATTATCTAGAATATTCAGAGAACTCCCAAATGTCATACAACACAAATTTGAAGACCCATTTCAAACATGGGAATGTGAAATCCATAGATTGTGCTCAAATGAAGGAGTTCAACCAGCAAATAAACATATAAAAAATGTTCAACATCTCTGGTCATTCGACAAGGTGAAATTAAAAGAACAATGAGTTTACATTTCATTCCATACCAATGGTTATCAAGAAATCAACCAATACCAAATGCTGACGAGGCTATGGGGGAAAAGAACTCCTGCACTGTTGGTAGACTGTACATCTTGAGAGATGCACAAACATAACCTTCTGTTTCTACTCTCTTTAAGTACTGAAGAGTAGCACCAAATTGGCAAGGTTTTATCTCTTCCCATCTACCCTTCCTCACCTGTGGAAATCTGTAGAGTTCCAACAGTGTTCCAACCTGGGCAGAAGTTTCCCACGCTGTTCCTGTAAGAACTGCTGTGGACTTGCTCCCTCTCCCGCAGGTGTAGTTAGGGATCTCATCCTGCCCTGTGAGCAAAGCGAGGGAACTCTCCAATGTCCTCCACTGGCTGTGCCCAACATTATGCAGTTCATATCCCAGGGATATGTTGGGCAAAAGGTGGTGATTGCTGTTGATCTCTTCTATGGCAAACACCAAGGCCAGGACATACTGGTAATTTTTTACTTTAAACCTACAGAAAAACCAGAAAGTTTTTTAAGTAAAAGACACAATGCCTTGTTACTTTTAACTCTTGTACACTAACTTTTATGCCAGGCTGTGTTCCTTCACATTTCATAATACTTAATGTGATGCCACACCAAGGTTGATTTTCCACGCATAAGTAGGAATAGGTAATGGTATGAAGATGAATTTCTTTGAGTGTCAACAGTGTTTTTCCAAGTAAAAAGAGAGATCTTACTTCCACTTGTCCATTTGAGAACACACAGTTCTAAAACAGTTCTCTCTTGCATTCTTGGTTTCTACCAGAATGAAAATTCAATACCTGAAGAAACCATGCTGTTGGGATATATTTTTATACAGAAGCTTCAGACAATATTCTGATGAAAGGTGAAGATCCAGCCAGTGAAATCTCTGTTTGGAAACGAAGGACCCTGGAAGGTCTAAGACTTTAGAGCAATATCCTGTGATATAATCCAGGCTCAGAAAATCCCTTCCTCTACGCACATGCAAGAAAATGTTTCCATTTATGAAAAAACAGTAAAGTAACAAGCATATTATACTTACAGAGAGTACTTATATGAAAAATTAAATAATTGCACAATTAACATATCCTTCAGTACTTCGTGTTCAGCAGTACTCTTCAATGAAACTGGAGATAAAAAAGAGACAGGATAATTCTGCACTGAGGGATTTCGAGTGAACAGAAAGACCTCACATTTATGAGGAGTAGTGTGATATAGCAGCTTCTCACTTAAGTCACCTCACCCTTTGACTCCTCCCAGTGATGCATCTATCACCCTCAAGACGGAAATCATTTTTGAGACAGGGTCTGGCTATGTAGCACAGGTTGGCCTTGAACTCACAGGTATCCTCCTGCTTCAGCCTCCAAAATGCTGCTATCATAGGCACGTGCTACCACACCCGGCCTAAAGACATGAATCTTAAATGAGTTTCAGAGTTCCAGAGGAGAAGAAGTTAAGAAATCAAGTTCATTTTCTGCAGTTAGGAGGATTTCCAAGACAGAAAATTTAGGAAGCTAAGATGCATAGCAGAATAAAAGTTAAAATTTATCATCTGTTTTTACACAAGTAAGAGTGAAAACCACATGATCTCCGTAAGATGGAAAAAAGTCACTTTGATAAAATCCACCATCTATTCATGATCAAAAACACTAATACAAATAGGCCTAGAAGAATCTTAGCTCAAACTGATAAAACATATTTATGACAAACCCACTGCAAACGTCATACTAAGTAAGGAAAAAGTCAAAATATTTGCTCCAAAATCAGGAACAAAAACCTCATTATCAGCACTTGTTTCACACTACTCAAACTTGAGTCACAACAACCAGGAAAGAGAAAGTGATGAAAAGAATAAGAACAGGGAAGAAAGAAGTCAAACTACTCTCATTTGCAGAAGATCTGACACTTTATATAGAAGCAACAAAGAACTCCAGAAGAAGACTCTGAGAACTAAGAAAGAAAGAAAATATCAGGTTACAAGTTCAAAGGACAAAATTTAATAGTGTTCCTACCTTCAAGTTATACTACGATGCAACAGTGACAAAAATGGCATGATACTGGCACAATGATATGTAGTTGTATGATCACAATAAAGGACACAGAAATATCCCCGGGCACATTCAGCTATTTAATCTTCAACAAAGGGACTGGGAACACACATTGTAGTAAAGATAGCATATTTAACAAATAGTTATGGGAACATTGGCTATTTATATGCATGAGATCAAAGCTGGATCCATCTCTTTCACCATGTACTAAGTAAAATAAAAACAGATCAAATAATTCAACATTAAAATGGAAACAGTGAACTTATGGGAAGACAAAATAGTTGA
>NW_004955622.1:116415-117572 GCF_000276665.1 Chinchilla lanigera
CATCGGGATGTCTGATCTGTTCCACATCCTACACTGGTTCTAGTTTGTTTTTGAGCACACTGACTTATCATCGCCCAAATATTCAGTTAGAAACCTTTCATCCAGTCAGCCCCAAATAATCATTTGGCTCTAAGCACGTGTGATTCCGTGCAGCCTTCAGACTCCAGCTCAATTCCTATTCCAAAACGCAAAATCTCTCATGGCAGTCATCACACCAATAGCTGTGCCATGATTAGAGAAAAATCAACCTGACCATTTGAAAAATGGGCACAAGTAGTTTTGTTTTTCCTTTAAAAATTTTCAGGTTATTCATGTTTGTCTTTCCTGCTTCAACCATCCAAACATTCACAAACCTGAACTAGCTAAGGAAGGTCACTCTGTAGCAATCATGAGAATCAGTGTGTTCATGAAGCAAATGGAAGACAGCATGCAAACCCAGTGTTTACAAACATACGGAAATAAATCCATAAACCTGAGAAAGAGTCTAGGAATAAAAAAAGACCAAAACGTGGAGCAGAAATACAAGATGGGACAGAAATGGAAATCTGAGATGGGTAGAGTCACCTTCTATACCCGGGAACAGGTCCTGACCGCTAAGCTGCCACCCCTGCTCTCAAGGGTGGGCAGCGTCCAAGTACCTTTGTGGTTGTCAGATCTAAAAAAAGACACAACCATCACTGAGTTTGCTGACAGCTTCCTTTCTCACAGGAGCATAAGTCACCTTCTAGGTTCTTCATTTTCTCACCGATTTATTAACTCCAGCTTTATCTACAGAATTCTTATTAATAATATTAGGAAACACGGCATATACAGTTGTCCAACTGAAAAGCAATCACATTAGGGAGGATGAGACTCTCACAGGTTACTCATTTCTTAAACCTGGGCGGATTTGGGGCTGTAGGAGGCATGGAGCACCCAACATTAAATAGTTACTTAAGTATCACTTGAATAAATAGCAAATATCTGCACCATGAAGTCTGCCCAGCAAGTGGGGACTAAACTGTTGAATTATACACTTAATGAAAGAAATGTGAGGGCACCCTGGGCTTTGTGGCAGACACATTTAATGCACTCTTACTAATGAACTCTATCCCATGGCTTGGATTGTGTTTCTAGGCATTTTCCACCCTGCTACTCAAGCAGAAAATGAATGAATG
>NW_004955622.1:117977-126837 GCF_000276665.1 Chinchilla lanigera
GATCATTATCTCTACCCCCAGGAATAATGATTTCATCCAAGTCCAATAATTGCACAGTCTCATGGAGCACTTTCTCTTGGGTAGTTCTTGTAGCAAACCTGTGTCAATAATCAATTTTCATTAAAACTATTTTGAGAGATGCAAGTGAATGCACTGGAGAATTGAATGGATGGTATTTGTGAAATGGTCTCAAAGTGCTCATGATCAAAGAAAAATATTTTATCATCACTCCATCTAAAATCCAAGATGTCTAACTACAGCCTCACACATATAGGGTTGAGGATGATGAGAGAACGTCTCCTGTGTATCTCATCCTTGTCTGCCTTCCAGTCACACACGATGAAAACTCACAGCTGCACAGGATCCCCTTTGTGAGAAGAATAAGTATGTACACTGAACTCAGGGATTCTAACTGAAGACCTATTCAGAAATCAAAGAGAGTTTCTGAGTTACAAAATTTGAAATCTTCTTCCACTTCTCACTTCATTTAAACATGTTACTGCCACCACTTCCTGTATTCTGATGACCCATTTGTACACTTACAATCTTGGTTTTCTCCACAGTAATTTTAATGATCACATGGGTTTAGTGAGAAATTTCTTTCCTTTCTCAACAATTAGAAAGCTGGACAGCACTCTTGTATTTTGACACAGAGTAAATATTGGAGACAGTGGTTATAGGGCGAGCCCCAGAGCCCCAAATCTCTTGGCTCTATCTGGATGTCAGGCTAGTGTTTGATACTGTAATGCTGTCTATGGATCACTTTACTTTCACCAACATCCAAATATGTAACTTACAAACAGTGAAGCATTGAATTTATTAGCAAAAATGTATGATGCTGTTTCCAAATTTTATTACAAAATTAAATATAAAGTTGAAAGGGCAAGAGTGGATTTTTGTAGGATCTCTTTAATTTTTTTGAATGTAAATTGTTCTTAAAATAAGTTATATTCACTTTAAGAGAAACATATTTCCCAAGTGGGTAGTCATTGGGGCTATGATACAATTTTAAAGTGTTGTAGTGAAAAGACAAACATTGAATTTCAAAATTTTTATTATTATATAAAAACTCAATAATAATTTTCAGATTTATTAGATATGAAGATAAGGTAGGGGTGGCTGCAGTAATGCACTTTAATGCATTTTCCTGTCACGTGCAAGGTCCTAGGTTTGATCCTTAGCACCACAGAAAGGATGAGCCTACATGTCTATGAGCTGTGCATGGCAAGATGCAACCACTACACAGATGTACATGGAAATGCAACAGAGCAGACACTTCCATGTTCTGACATAACCACACAAATTTCTCCCCTCCTATATACAAACTCTTGGGGCCAGTCTACCACTGTGAATTTAATAACAATTTAGGGTCTTTTGCTGGTTAGATAGTGATGCTAGTTCCTGGATTCTTCTGGTCAGTTAGCACCATTTCTGTGACCTGACATGGGGAGATTAGGATACATGAATATTGCACAGAGAATATTTTACTGCTACCACCTGGCACATGATGTGGGGTGGCCTAAGGCTTGCTTACCTTATCTTCACTTCCTTTTATGCTCCCTTGTTGCAAAAGAAAATTTTCACATATTCTTATTTTACAAGAAGGGTTGACAAAGGACAGAAGCCACTACAAACTTGCATCAAATCTAAATTGACAGAGTTTTTCTATTTGGCTTTACACCAAGTCAAATTTGATGAAAGCTATTTTAGTGTATTTGGCCACTCACATGACTACACTAAAGGAGAAATTAAACAAACAAAAACGAGATGGTGTTTTGTGTTTCTTTTTTATAATGAATTTGTAAAAAGAAGAAAGATAGTAAGAATAGTAAAAAGGTAAGTGTTTGATTCTGTGTCCCATTGTGCATGAAATATTTTACATGATACACACATTTCTAGAGACACACTGATATGTAGAAACAGAATTAGTTCAAATAAAACTAATTGACCTGGATACAAGTTCCACAATTATTAAGAACATTATTAAGGACATTGTTGATGCCTGATGCAATGTGACTTTTTGCCCTGCAAATTTTCCAGACTTTTTACTGTAGGTTTGCTCATCCAGCTTGAGCTGGTTTCAATTTTATAGCAATTTTATATTGTTTACTTGTCACATGTATGAAATTTCTCAAATGCCATGTGAGAAAGGGGGAATTGGTCTTTAATGCAATTTATTCTGTTATTCAGCATTTGGTAATTGACAAAATGATATTTTTTTTCTAAAATGTACATTTGTTTTGAACTGTCAAATTCCATAGATAATAAGAATGACTACACTGGTTTGTTCTTAACCTGACATTTTCAGTGTTTCTGTAGAAAAACAATACTTTTTTAAACAGTATGTTCTTTCTCACAAAAGGCAGGTGTAACATTTTAGGGGAGGTTGAAATCAGCAGGCACATGGTGGAATGCAAAACAATTTCATTTTCATTTTATTTAACCTGGAGATGGATCTCTTCCCACTGTGTTGTTCTTTACCCAGGACGTGAGGTCCAGGCTGAGGACAAGGAAAATGGCACAGGACTGAGGGTTCCCAGCACATCTGCTGATGAATAAATTAGAGATGCTATTCTGAAAACCTCAGCAGTGAGTAAACCCATCGGTGATCTGGTAATAATTAATTTAGAACATGAGTTAAGAAATTTTACAGAAACAGGGCCAGACAGTGAACATCTTACGTTTGATGATCATGTGGCCTCTATTGCATCTGCCCCTTCAGCAGTTGTACTGGAAATCCAGTCACAGAACACAGGTACTGTGTCCTGTATTCTCTATTCTCCATAGTGAGAAACCACTTCAGGAAAAGCAATATAGTACGATTTCTTCTCAAAAGATGTTGTTACCCTTTTGTGGGATGGAGTACATCACAGAAAACCGACTACACTGTCAGCCTTTAGAGAAGAAGTTGAAAATGCATGTGCAGCAATCTCAATGACCAAGCTTAGCTAAGCAGCACTTTGCTGTAATAAAAGTCTGAAGTTGATGACCATAATTTTGAGCATGTCTCATAATTGCACAGGCTAAAAGTAACTTGTATTAATTTCATGATGTCTCAACAAAAGAAGTAGTAAAATACTGATGCGAGTTTTCTTTTCCTAAGGTGTGCATGCATTTCTGGTGGACTCTGCATATTATACGGATCATATATTTAATATGCAAATATATAATGAATGCTTAAATTAACAAATTACAGTGAGAGCCAGAGCCACTTTACTTTAATTTCCTCCAAACACCCCAGTAGCTTTTCCCAACTGTGAAGATTTCTTAAATCCAGGATTGCAACTCTCAGTGCATATAGAGTGGGCAGTCTGAGAAGTGAAATATATATTGGTGAGTTACCAAAATTTTATCACTCCTCAGCCTTTGAGAGAAAACAATCTGTATACACAGTTAAATTATATATATGAATATGTAGCAATATAAAATTTATGAATGTTTTTAAAATATAGTTAAACACATACATTTCTTTCCAATTCAGTGGAAAGCTCATAAATGAGAACACTGATAAAATGGAAAAAAAGACTTTTGATGTTCAGGAAGCCTAGTGAGTCACGGTGGCACCTCCCTGACCAATGGACAAAGCAGGCAGAGCCTCAGGCATGCTCTGGGGTCTTGGTGTCCACTCGCACACACATAGTGTTTCTGCAGGTGCTGGGCTGAACACAAGACACATTTAGGAACGCTGGTGAGCTACTCCAGTGCCTCCTCCACTAGCATGTAAGGCACATGGAGCCCTGGACAACATCTGGGGCCTCGGTGGTCACTGCCAGAACAACTTACATCCCACCTTGGAGCTCACCTGAAACCTGGACAGAGTCAGCAGCCTCAGGGATTCTGCCATCACCCCTCCCCTTCCCGTTTGGGAAGGAGACTCTGTCCTGGGCAATATTTGAAGCCACAGTGAGCATCCTCCCTACTCTTGTGGAAGCTGAGCTGAACCCCAAACACTCTCAGGAATACCGGCCAGCCTCTCCAACCCTTCCCGCACACACCTGGGAGCCAACTGAAGGCAGAAAGTTCTGGAGCTTCTGGAACCCCACCTTGCCAAAACTCACCAGCACAGGAGCTGCGCTGAGCACTGAGGATCTTCAGATTCTCACGCTGCATTCACACACAATCAGGAGATTGAGGCTGCACACAAGGGAGCATCAGGATCTTCAAAAGTGACAAAGCGAAGGAGCAAAATGCAATCCCAGACCTCCACACCTCCCAAAACAAGTCCAGGAGGCATCAACACACAAGAGCCTGGAAGTCATACACCTGAAATTTCTGAAGTGATAGCAACTGAGGTAAAGAAACAACTCCATCAGCCCACAGGAGACATCAGATCAGAAATAATGTCTCAGGTGAAACAAGAAATGAAAACAATAATAAAAGAAATGTTCAGCATACCCAAAGATGACATTGACAAGAAAATAGACTAGCATACACAACTTATGGAAACCTTCAGTGAACAATATAGAAAAGAACTGGGAGGCATGAAACAGATGCAAACAGATATCCAGGAAATTAAAAATTCCATTGAAAGCTGGCAAAACCACCTGAACGAAGCTCGAGATAGACTTTCAGACCTTGAAGACAGCACTGCCACTAATGAACTTCACGGGATCTCTTAAAAACAACAAGGAACCAGGAAATAATTCAACACCTGCAAGATGAAGCAAAGAGAAACAATGTCAGATTAATAAGTATTAATAAAACAGCAGGTGTCAACACAAATGACATAAAAAGACTATTTGCAGAAATAACAGCAGAAAATATCCTAGGCATGGAAAGAGAATCAGACATTCACATAAGTAAAGTATATAGAACTCCAGTTAATCATAACCAGAATAAATCTACACCCAGACATATAGTGATCAAGATCCCAGAAACTCAACAAAAGCTCAGAATATTAAAAGCTGCTGGAGAAAAGAAACAGATCAATTATAAAGGAAAGCCTATCAGAACATGGCAGATTTCTCAAAACAAACCATCATGTTAGGAAGACCTTGGAGTGAAGAATTTGAGGTCTTGAAAGAAAACAACTTCCAACCCAGATGGAGGCACCCTGAAAAACTATCCTTCAATTTTAATGGAGAAATAAAATATTTCCATGATAAAGAACAACTGAAGAAATTCATGAGTGCAAAACTAATCCTACAAAGAGTACTAAAAGATATTGTAGAAAGAGATAAAAAAAAGACCACAACTTCAAGAACAACAACAGAAAAGAACCACCAAACAGAGTAAGCAAATAAACAGAGATGAAAAGGGGGAACAAACAGCAGGAAAATACCATGACAAAGATAAGCCAATACATACCAGTTACATCATCAATGTAAAGGGTCTCAATTCACCCGCCCAAAGAAGCAGACTGGCAGAATGGATAAAGAAACGAAATCCAACAATATGCTGTATACAAGGAACACTTTTAATTCCAAAGGAAATTCATAGACTGAACACTAAAGGATGGAAAATGATATTTCAAACAACGGGAACCCACAAAAAAGTGGATGTAGCTATTCTGTTTGCAGACAATGTGAACTTCAAACTAAGAACAATCAAAAGAGATAAAGAGGGTCACCATATACTCATGAGGGAAAAGCGTCAACAGGAAGAGGTAACAATCATAAATATCTATGCAGCAAATATAGGAACACCAAACTATATAAGACAAATTTTAACAGACATGAAAAATGAAATATGCAGCAGCACAATCATAACGGGACTTTCACACACCATTGTCACAAAGAGATACATCAACAAGACAAAAAATTAGCAATGAAATAATATAACTGAACCAAACTTCTGAACAAATAGAGTTAGTAGACCTTTACAGAGTGTTCCACTGAACAGTATCAGAATATGCATTCTCCTCAGCTGCACATGGGACACTCTCTAAATTAGACCGTACGCCAGCACATAGAACATCCTTACATGAATGCAAAGGAATTAAAATTATCCCATGCATCCTATGATACCACAGGGCAATGAAATAGAAAGTTAATGACAGAAGAAAACACAAAAACTCCATAAACACATGGAAATGGAATACCACTCTCCTAAACAACCAGTGGGTCACAGATGAAATCAAAAAAATAAATTAAGCAATATGTACAAGTAAACAAAATGTAGATAAAACTTCCAGGAACCTGTGCGACACAATGAAAGCAGTCCTCAGAGGGAAGTTTATAGGGGTGAATTCTCAATCTTACGGTGCACCTCAAGCTTCTAAAGAAGAACAGCAAGTCAAACCCAAAGTGCAAAGAAGACAGGAAATTATAAAGCTCAGGGAAGAAAGTAATGCAATGGAGACAAAAAAAAAAACAATACAAAGAATTAATGAATGGAAGAGTTGGTTCTTTGAAAGAATAAATAAAATAGGTAAAACCCTAGCCAACCTTATCAAAGAAGGAAAGAAATAACTGCTATACACTCAATAAGGAATGAAAGGAGTGAAATTGTTACAAATCCTGTAGAAATTGAGATCACCGATACCTACTTTGAAAATCTTTACTCTCATAGAATGGAAAACACAGAAAATAGAGAGAATTACCAAAACAGAATGAAAAAGATATAAGAATCCTGAATAACTAAATATTAGCCAGTGAAAATGAGAATATAGTAAAAAATCTTCTCAATAAGAAAACCCCGGGTCCTGGTAGATCCACAGCTGAATTCTACAACAAACTGCAAGAAGATTTAACATCAATTTTTCTCAAACTCTTTAATGAAACTGAAAGGGAAGGAATACTCCCCAACTCATACCTGCAGGAAAGTATTATCCTGAAACGAAAACCAGAGAAAGACCCAACCAAAAAGGAGAACTACAAGACAATCTCCCTAATGAATATAGATGCAAAAATTCTGAGTAATATACTAGCAAAAAGAATGCAACAAATCATCAAGAAGTTTATACAACATGACCAAGTGGGACACAGCCCACGAATGCAGGGGTGGTTCAATATACACAAATCAATTAATGTAATAGACCATATCAATAGAGCCAAAGACAAAAATCACATGATCACATTAGTGCATGCAGAAGAGGCTTTTGATAAAGTCCAACACTCATTCATGATAAACACCCTACAGAAAATAGGAATAGATGGTCTTTACCTCAATCTGATCAAGCCCATCTATGAAAAACCAATAGCTAACATTGCACTACATGATCAAAAATTGAAAGCTTTCACTTTAAAATCAGGAACAAGACAATGATGTCCACTGTCACCACTCCTATTCAATATAGTTCTGGAAATATTAGCCAGAGCAATTAGACAATAGGCAGAAATAAAAGCAATAAGGATAGAAAAGGAAGAAATGAAATTATTATTATTTGCAGATGACATTATACTCAACATAGAAGACACCAAAAACTCCACCAAAAGGCCTATAGATTTAGTAACCAAATTCAGTAACCTAGCTGGATACAAAGTCAAAACTCAAATATCACTAGTATTCCTGTACACAATCACTAAACAGACTGAAGAGAAATTAGGGAAACCACACCTTTCATAACAGCATCAAAAAAAAATGAAATACTTCAGAATCAATTTCATAAAAGAAGTAAAAGATCTATACAGTGAAAATTACAGTCCTCTGTGAAAAGTGATCAAAGTGAATTTCAGAAAATGGAAAGATATTCCCTGCTCATGGAGAGGAAAAAACAACAGTGTAGAAATAGCCACACTCCCAAAATTGTTGTACAGATTCAATGCAATCCCAGTTAAAATACCATTAGTATACCTCACAGATCAACAGAAAACATTCCTAAAGTTCATCTGGAATCAGAAGAGTCCCAGAATATCAAATGCAATCTTGGGCAACAAAGGCAAAGCAGGAAGCATCACAATTCCTGACTTAAAATTATACTACAAAGCTATTGAGATAAAATCAACATGGTACTGGCAAAAAAAGTTAGAACTGAAGATCAGTGGAACAGATTCGAAGATGCAGACACAACCGGAAAACACACTCAGTCACCTTATCTTTGACAAAGGGACCAAACATGTTCACTTAAAGAAAAATAGTTTCTTTACTAATTGATGCTGGATAAACTGGCTTTCCACATGCCAAAGACTAAGACTAGACCCATGTCTATCACCATGCACTAAACTAAAGTCTAAATGGATCAAAGATCTAAATATTAAACAGAAACTCTAAATCTACTGGAAGAGAAAGTAGATGGAAATCTTCAAGTCATGTGGGTAGGCAGAGTGTTCATGAACAAAAACCAAACTGCGTGGGAAATACTTCAAAGACTCAACAACTGGGATCTCCTTTTGTGGAAAAGTTTCTGCACATCTAAAGAAATTACCAGTACAGTAAAAAGAAAACCCACGAATTGGGAAAAGTTCTAGCCAACTTCCCATCAAAGGACTTCTGTCTACAACATATAAAGAATTAAAAAAAATCAGACACCCAAAATTCAAAGACCCAGTCCAAAAATGGGCATCTGAGATAAATACACACTTCTCAGATGAAGAAATACTAATGGCAAATAAATATATGAAAAATGTTCAATGTCATTAGTCATTCAAGAAGTGCAAACTAAAACAATACCAAGATTCCATCTCACCTCAGAAAGAATTATTACCATCAAGAAATCAAACAATAACCAATGCTGGAGAGGCTTTGTGGACAAAAGAATTCTTGCCCACTCCTGGTGGGAGTTTACATTGGTGAAACTACTGTGGAAATCAATTTCAACATTCCTCACAGAGCTAGGATTACAAGTACCCCTTAACCCAGCTATTCCACTTCTGTGTATTTCCCCAAAAGAATTAAAAACATCAGACCACAGCAATATATGTGCTCTTATGTTTAGAGAAGCGCAGTTTGTCATAGCTAAATCTTGGAAACAACCAAAATG